>NC_082706.1:207894344-208044344 GCF_030144855.1 Hypanus sabinus | reverse complement strand
GCGACGAACTCTAGCAGCTGTCAGATCGTTATGCACAAGTCAATTGCAACGGCGCAAAGAGAAAACGGTAGGGCATTATCAGTGACCTAAGTAAGCTATAAACACAAGACACTAGAATTCCAGAACAATACACTCGAGATGCTGGAGGAACTCAGCAAGCCAGGCAGTATCTATGGAGAGAACTACAGCTG
Source organism: Hypanus sabinus (assembly GCF_030144855.1). NCBI lineage: Eukaryota > Metazoa > Chordata > Chondrichthyes > Myliobatiformes > Dasyatidae > Hypanus > Hypanus sabinus. The sequence continues at coordinate 208,044,153 of NC_082706.1, read as the reverse complement.
ATGTTTCGGGCTGAGGTCCTTCCTCAGGACTGGAGAGGAAGGGGGAAGAAGCCAGAATAAGGTGGGGGGAGGGGAGGAGTACAAGCTGGAAGGTGACAGGTAGGACAAAGTGAGGGGAGATGGGTGGGTGGGGGAGGGAGATGAGGTAAGAAGCTGGGAGGTGGTAGGTGGCAAAGGTAAGGGGTGGAAGAAGAAGAAATCTGATAAGAGACAATAGGTGCAGGAGTAGGTCATTCGGCCCTTCGAGCCAGCACCACAATTCACTGTGATCATGGCTGATCATACACAATCAGTACCCCGTTCCTGCCTTCTCCCCATATCCCTTGACTCTGCTATCTTTAAGGGCTCTATCTAACTCTTTCTTGAAAGCATCCAGAGAATTGGCCTCCACTGCCTTCTGAGGCAGAGCATTCCATAGATCCACAACTCTCTGGGTGAAAAAGTTTTTCCTCAACTCCGTTCTAAATGGCCTACCCCTTATTCTTAAACTGTGGCCTTTGGTTCTGAACTCCCCCAACATCGGGAACATGTTTCCTGCCTCTAGCATGTCCAATCCCTTAATAATCTTATATGTTTCAATCAGATCCCCTTTCATCCTTCTAAATTCCAGTGTATACAAGCCCAATCGCTCCAATCTTTCAACATATGACAGTCCCGCCGTCCCGGGAATTAACCTCGTGAACCTACGCTGCACTCTCTCAATAGCAAGAATGTCCTTTCTCAAATTTGGAGATCAAAACTGAACACAATACGCCAGGTGTGGTCTCACCAGGGCCCAGTACAACTGCAGAAGGACCTCTTTGCTCCTATACTCAACTCCCCTTGTTATGAAGGCCAACATGCCATTAGCTTTCTTCACTGCCTGCTGTACCTGCATGCTTACTTTCAGTGACTGATGAACATGGACACCTAGATCTCGTTGTACTTCCTCTTTTCCTACCTTGACACCATTTAGATAGTAATCTGCCTTCCTGTTCTTGCCACCAAAGTGGATAACCTCAGTTAAACTGCATTAAACTGCATCTGCCCACTCACCTACCTGTCCAAGTCACCCTGCATTCTCATAACATCCTCCTCAGATTTCACACTGCCACCCAGCTTTGTGTCATCAGCAAATTTGCTAATGTCACTTTTAATCCCTTCATCTAAATCATTAATGTATATTGTAAATAGCTGCGGTCCCAGCACTGAGCCTTGTGGTACCCCACTAGTCACTGCCTGCTATTCTGAAAAGGACCCGTTAATCCCTACACTTTGTTTCCTGTCTGTGTTCTATCCATGTCAGTACCCTACCCCCAATACCATGTGCTCTAATTTTGCCCACTAATCTCCTATGTGGGACATTATCAAAGGCTTTCTGGAAGTCCAGGTACACTACATCCACTGGCTCTCCCTTGTCCATTTTCATAGTTACATCCTCAAAAAATTCCAGAAGATTAGTCAAGCATGATTTCCCCTTCGTAAATCCATGCTGACTCGGACCGATCCTGTTACTGCTATCCAAATGTGCTGCTATTTCATCTTTTATAATTGACTCCAGCATCTTCCCCACCACTGATGTCAGGCTAACTGGTCTATAATTCCCTGTTCTCTCTCTCCCTTCTTTCTTAAAAAGTGAGATAAAATTAGCTACCTCCAACCCTCAAGAACTGATCCTGAATCTATAGAACATTGGAAAATGATTACCAATGTGTCCACGATTTCTAGAGCCATCTCCTTAAGTACCCTGGGATGCAGACCATCAGGCCCTGGGGATTTATCAGCCTTCAGTCCCATCAGTCTACCCAACACCATCTTCTGCCTAATGTGAATTTCCTTCAGTTCCTCCATTACCCTAGGTCCTCTGGCCACTATTACATCTGGGAGATTGTTTGTGTCTTCCCTAGTGAAGACAGATCCAAAGTACCTGTTCAACTCATCTGCCAATTCCTTGTTCCCCATAATAAATTCATCTGCTTCTGCTTTCAAGGGCCCAACTTTGGTCTTAGCTAATTTTTTCTGCTTCACATACCTAAAGAAGCTTTTACTATCCTCCTTTATATTCTTGGCTAGCTTACCTTCGTACCTCATCTTTTCTCCCAGTATTGTCTTTTTAATTATCTTCTGTTGCTCGTTAAAAGTTTCCCAATCCTCTGGCTTCCCGCTCATCTTTGCTATGTTATACTTCTCTTTTTTTTATATACTGTCCTTGACTTCCCTCGTCAGCCCCTTACTCCCCTTAGAATCTTTCTTCCTCTTTGGAATGAATTGATCCTGCACCTTCTGTATTATTCCCAGAAATACCTCCATTGTTGTTCCACTGTCATCCCTGCCAGGGTATCCTTCCAGTCAACTTTGGCTAATTCCTCCCTCAGGGCTCCATAGTCCCCTTTGTTCAACTGTAAGAGGAGAGTGGACCATGGGAGAAAGGGGAGGAGGAGGAGCACCAGGGGGAGGTGGCGGGCAGGTGAGGGAAAGAGAAAGGTTAAATCCTGTTCCATCCCGTTGTATGTTCTAATCCCCTAAGCTTTATTGATATTCAAAATTAACAAAGGTCTAAACATGAACGCAAGGGATTCTGCGGGTGCTGGAAATCCAGAGCAACGCGCACAAAATGCTGGAGGAACTCACAACAGGCAGCATCTCTGGAGAGGAATTTGGATTCCTCTTGACGTTTTGGATCAAGTCTCTGCCCGAAACGCCGACAGTTTATTCCTCTCCCTGAATGCCATCTGGTCTCAGTAAAATTCCCAGGTGCAGTATTTGTAAGTCTTTGTGCGTAATTTTCATTAATTCTATTGTATTTCTGTGTATTTACTGCGAATGCCCGCAAGAAAATGAATCTCAGGGTTGTATTTGGTGATATATACGTACTTTGATAATAAGCTTACGTTGGACTCTAACTGGGTCACTAAATTGTAAATGAATAACGTGAAACGGGCTTGCTATTTGCAGGTTAATGTAAATTATTATAGTACTGTATGCAACTAATGGAGAATTTTATTTACTTATTCAGATAGAGTGCGGAACCGGCCCTTCCAGCCCTTTGAGCCGCGCGCCCAGCAATCCCCCAATTTGATCCCAGCCTAATCACGTGGCAATTTACAATGACCAATTAACCTACCAACCGGTACGTCTTTGGTTTGTAACGAGAAGGCAGCGTGTTACTGTGTATTTTCGGATTGGAAATCCGATTATTTATATAAACGCAAGAGATTCTGCAGAAGCTGGAAGCCCAGAGGAACACACACAAAATGCTGGAGGAACTCAGCAGGTCAGGCAGCGTCTATGGAAATGAATAAACGGTCAACCTTTGGGGCCGAGACCCTTCACTTAGAAGCCAGAATAACCACGGTGGGGGGAGAAGAAAGGAAGGAATACAAACTGGTAGATGTTAGGTAGGGCCAAGTGGGTAGGAAGGAATCTGCTAGGAGAGGCGAGTGGACAGAGGAGAAAGGGAACGAGGAGGGGACCTCGGGAAGAGGTGAGTAGATGTAAGAGGCCAGAGTGAGGAATAGGAGAAGAGGGAAGAGTAGCGAGGTTTTTTTTTACCAAAAGGATAACTCGATATTCATGCCATCAGTTTGGAGGGCAGCCAGGCGGAATATAAGGTGTTGACCCTCCACCCTGACGCTGCCCTCATCCTGGCACAAGAGGAGACCATGGATGGACAGGTCGGCATGGGTACGGGAACGGAAGTGGAATGCTTGCCCTGGGGAAGTTTCGCTTTTGGTAGATGGAGCGAGAGTGCTCGACGAAGAGGCCCCTCGGTTTTACGACGGGTCTCACCAATGCGGAGGAGGCCGCATCGGGAGCACCGGACACTCGGCAGATTCGCAGGTGGACTGCTGCCTCAGCTGGAAGCTCTGTCTGGGGCTCTGCATGGGGGAGGTGATTATTTAGGGCTACCGCCGAACGAGACAACTGAGAGGTCGAGGCTTCTTCCTTTCAATGGCGAACATCACCGCTTTCACTTTATCAAGTTGAACTTGACGCGTTTTCCGAGCCCTTGTGATTATTTAGGACTGACCAGCACGCAGGTCATTAAAAACGAATAAGCTCTTCAATGTTGTCACTGGGTGACGTTTCCACCGCACAGCTGGACTGCGCTCCCCTTAAAAACCACATCTGGATTTGATTGCCTTCCTTTGTGGTATCCAGTTACATTATTACTCCTAATCAACATTCAGAACATAGAACATTACAGGCCCTTGACCCACGATGCTGTACCGATCTTCTGAGATCAATCCTACAAACCCCCCCCCCCCCAATTATTCTGATGAAACCATGTTTACAAGTAACTAATTGTCGTTTCATCACAAAACTCCAACCATGTTATTGAGAAATAACTGAAAACATTCGGCGCCTTATCTAAGAAAGGATGTGCTGGCATTGGAGAGAGTCCAGAGGAAGCGCACGAGAATGATTGTGGAAACGAAAGGGTTAACCTATCTGGAGTGTTTGATGGCTTTTGGCCTGTACTGTACTCACTGGAGATTAGAAGAATGGGGGTGGGGGGTTACCGCACCGAAACCTAAGGAATATTGAAAGGCCTAGAGGGTGTTTTCTATAGTGAGGGGTGTAGGATCAGAGGACAGAGTCTCACAATAAAAGGACATCCATTTGGAACAGAGACAAGGAGGTATTTCTTTAGCCAGAGGGTGGTAAATCTGTGGAATTCATTGCTACAGACGGCTGTGGAGGCCAAGTCATATTTACCACGGAGGCTGATGGGTTCTTGATTCATAAGAACGTTAAAAGTTACGCGGAGAGGCAGGAAAATGGAGTTGGAGAGGGATCAGCCAATGTCGGAGCAGACACGATGGGCCAAATGGCCTAATTCTGCTCCTACGTTTTATGGTCTAATATATCAGAATAAGTTTAAAACGTACTCGTATTTACATTTCGACATACTTATCGCAACTAAATAAACATCGGTTCATCAGATGAAATTTAATCGATTGGTAAAGCTCCCATTAAATGGATTTAAAAAGTTAGCACGAGTATTTAAATCTGGAACTCAAGGGTGTTTTCAAAATATCAAACTAGCTGAACGCAACCTCATCGGGGGGGCGGGGGAAACTGAAGAGTCTACTGTACCAGGTGCTCCTGAATAACCATTGCCTTCCGGAGGTTGGAAGTGACCCGTCCGATCTCAGTTTACTCGGTCCGAGCTGATTTCAGGCCTATGATTTGCTAATACCAGCTCACTCCAGTTGTTGGTTGCTGACTGGTTCAAACCTCGGGCACTCTGTTCTATTTGTTCTTTGACGTTTGCTCTCTCTCTCTCTCTCTCTCTCTCTCGTGCCCTGGCTTTACCCCCGCCGTTGATTAATTCACTGTGGCACCAAGCTCTGAACACAATGGTTGCTCTGCGGAAACGGCCTTCAGGCTCGGTTACTGGTACAAACTCCCACGGCTATGAGCGAGCTGATCCTCAATATCAACAGCCAAGTGTGCGAAAGCCAACAGATTAGATTACCAATAGTGACAAAACAATTCTTCACTTCATAAACCTTCAATGCATATATGTCACTGGGGTACTTCCAAACTTGGCGGAGTAGGCTTGTTTTCTAGCTTGGTATAAACAATTAAAACAGTTCAGAGTAAATTGATTATCAAAGTACATTTATGACATTGGGGTACATTTTCTTGCGGGCACCGACAGTTAATAGAAGGAACACAACGGAAGAGCGCACCCAACATGACGGACAACCTGCGTGCAAAAGACAACGAACTGTGCAAATGCAAAAAAAATAATAATAGTAATAAACCCCAAGAGTAATATCTACAACTGGTATCGTCCCAAAGGCACTATACAATTAAACCTACACAGCAATATCTATGTAAATCTCCAGAAAGCCACAATGCTAAACACCACTACAATAGTCCGAAAGTTCCTAACAATTGAGAGATGAGTGTGTTTGGCTATGCCCGTACCTCGGGTTCTACCAGCTTGAGTTGAGAAAAGATATAAATAAAACAATAAATGTCGAGAAAATAAGAGAAAGACTGTTTCCTCGGGTCGTCCCAGACCGGGATCGGGAAGAGTGCTAGGTTCAGTGATGCGGTGGGTGAAGGTGGGTGAATTTATCCCCTCTGGTTGACTGCCGAATCATGTTACTGGAATCTGTTAGGTTTATTATCTCCACCATGCCGTGAAATATGTTGTTTTGTTGTTACAGTTCAGTGTAATACATAACATACAATAGAAAATATATAAAGAATGAGTAGTACAAAAATAGAGTAAACAATGAGGCCGTGTTCCATTGGCCGTTCAGAAATCTGATGGCGGAGGGAAGAAGCTGTTCGTAAAAATCGATCAGTGTTTCTCTTTTAAACATTTCAATATTGAAATCGATACTTCAGAAAACATACTTGTTTAGGAAAACATTTTATTCTTAATGCCAACTATTTGACAAATTGCATTAATATCCTTCAGGAACCCTCGTTTATACTGAATTGGCCTTTGTACCGTGTATACTATAAGTTGACACTTGGTTGGTAAAGTTCAGAAAGTTGACCCTGTTCTACTCTATTCTGTTAGGTCATCAAAACGACTGCCCAAACCTCGAAGATTGCAGATATTTTCTTGGTAACCCTTGTCTGCCCTCTCACCATATTATTAATGATTAGCAGGGGTGACCATTGATTGTACAAATGCTGATTCTTTGGAAACAAATGCAGCCTGATATGGTGTAATTAAAAAAACCTCTTGTGGTGTTCAAAACCTTCCTTGGGCTCAACTTCTACCTCTGCCATAATCCTAGGATCTCTGCGCTCATCCTTCAGTTCCTTCGTCCCTCGTCCCAGACCTGGATCAGTTAATTTGACTGTAAAATGGTTGTTGTTCGGAAGAGGAAATGTTTAATCTGAACACTTGAAAAGTGAAACGAGGTTTTATATTTCACTTCACATTTTAGTAACAGTTTTTTTAAAAAAATTAACTATCAGCAACAACTTCTTCCCCTCCGCTCTCAGATTTCCGTTTGACTATGAACCACGAACAAAACCTCACCTAATCTCTTTTGCGGTGTTTCTTTATTTTCTAATTTACAGTATTTTTAAAATGTACCGTACCGCACAGCTGTCGCAAAACAACAGATTTCACGACACAGCACGTCAGTGATAATAAACTGATCCTGAATGCTCAAATCATATTCTACCATTCCAAACCAATTCTCATCAATAATTTTATGAAAAATGAATTGTCCAAAGAGCAACCCCAATTTTTCGACATAATTGTTGGGAGGTGACCAGTTGTCCAAGTATGACCGTTAGAAACAGAGATCACTTAATGTTGAAATTTACCAAGTGTAATTGGCCATTAGGATAAACTTAACTCATGTGGCCATCAGTTGCCCTGTCTTTGAATAATTATTCGGTGTTTTTTCCAATTATTGAGGATTAAAGAATAAGTGGTAAATGCAGGCCGGCTTTTACCCCTGAGGTTGGGTGAGACTACAACTAGAGGTCATGGGTTAAGGGTGAAAGATGAACATGAGAGGAAACTTCTTCATTCAGAATAGTGAACGAGCTGCCAGTGGTGCGGGTTTGATTTCAACATTTAAGAGAAGTTTGGATCGGAACTTGGGAGGGAGGGGTATGGAGGGCTGTGGTCCCGGTGGGACACGGCAGAATAATAGATCGGCCTGGAGGAAGGGCCAAAAAGCCAGTTTCGGTGCGGCTCGACTATTGGTTTGTTCTGCCTGATCGATGATTTAAATTCATTGCCGTCCAGCTGCAGTTAATACAAAAATATTAAAAACACTGCAAATTGGAAGGTGCCCATCATATATTCTTTAAATGAAGAGTGGCAGGTCCCCTCACCCTTATATTCTCCGTGCATTTCTTCTGTAGTATGTCTGGCCTGAGTACTTGTTACATTATAGGTCCGTGGACAATATTTCTAACCAACAGCTCCAGAGGCAAAGTTCAAGTTATATGAGTGACATGAGTACATTAATAAAGTAAATAAAAATAAATAACTTCATTTGTTAATAAAGTTAATAGTAATACAGTTATTCTGTATGAAGTTAGTTTTACTTCTACGTCCCATACGTTTCCTAGAAATTGGCACGTTTTAAAAGCTTTTCAAAAATAAGTGAGAAATAGATTTTTTCTCTCTTCTCCCCTCTTCTATTCCCCACTCTGACCTTTCACCTCTTCCCACCAGCCTTTCACTTCCCGCCGCCCCCCACTTCCGAGTCGACTGTTTTATCCATTTCATAGATGCTGTCTGACCCGCAGAGTTCCTCCAGCAGTTTGTATGTATTGCTTTACAGTAGAATGATTACTGCATTTATGGTTGCGATGGTTGAAAAGCTTGTGAAAAAAATTCGAATATTCGGGATATTGGTCTAGAGTCGTGTACACTTCAAACTTCAAGTACATTTATTATCGGAGTATGTATGCTGTTACAACCCTGAGATTCGTCCCCCCCCCCACCCCCACCGCAGGCAGCCAAGAAACAAAGAACCCCATTTAAAGAAAACCCCACGCAACAAGGACAGTGGAATAAAAAGATGAAGACCAAAGGGGAAGAGAGTGTTTGATTTCCTCAATCGATAACCTGGTAAAGGAACATTAACAGAAATTTAAGGATGTAGTTTACTGGGTGGTTTGCTTGTCCAGCGCTAAGCCTTCCTTAACCATCCAATACCTTCACCATGCCTGGCCGCAAGACCAGTCATGTCCGAGAATCCATTTGTTTTATTCCTTTCGATGTCAGATGGTTTTCACCTTTTTATTCTAGTATGGGTAATCTGCGAAAATACATTTCAGTTGGTACAATGCGTTCATGTTGACAACGATGAAAATAAGAAGTCATCAAAGACCCTCAGCATCCAGGGCATGCTCCCTTCTCACTATCACCATCAGGAAGGAGGTACAGGAGCCTTATGTTCCACATCACCAGGTTCAGGAACAGTTATTATCCTACTCCTGGACCAGTGTGGGGAACTTCACTCACTTCCACATTGAACTGGTTCCACAACCCGCAGACTCACTTTCAAGGGCTCTTCACAACTCATGTTTTCAGCATTGTATCCTCCCCCCCCCCCTTCCCCTTCCTTTTCAGTGCCGATGAAGGGTCTCGGTCCGAAATGTCGACTGTTCATTCATTTCCACGGACGCTGCATGACCTGCTGAGTTCCTCCAGCATTCTGTGAGCGCTAAGACGGATATTATATTTTATTTGTAGTTTGTATCCTTTTGCACATTGATTGTTTGTTGGTCTTTATGTTTCTCGTAACGTACTATTGAATCCCTTGTTAATTTAGAGATACAGCCCGGTAACAGGCCATTCGGCCCAATTACTCCCACGTGTCCAATTAACTTACTAACCCGTACATCTTCGGAATGTAGGAAGAATCCGGAGCTCCGAAGGAAACGCACGCGGTCACGGGGAGAACATGCAAACTCCTCACAGACAGCGGCGGGATTTGAACCCGGTCGCTGCCGTGCCGCCACCCCCGTGCTGTTTCGGCACTACATTGTGGGCCATAGGGCCTGTACTGTGCTGTAATATTCCAACACTCCTGAAGTAAGGGCTTGGCCCGAAACATCGACTGTTCACTCCGTTCCTCCGGCATTTTGTGTGTGTTGCTCTAGCTTTCCAGCACCTGCAGATCTTCTCCTGTTTTTAATATTCTATGTTCTATGTTCCTTTTTCCTGCAAGAAAATTATTCTCAAGTTAACATATACGTACTTTGATAACAAAGTAATTTTGAGATGAACTTGATTGATACAAAGGAGCAATATGGTGTATAGTCATAACAGAAACCATCTTTAAAATGCGTTGTCAATTAGATGGTGAGCGGTCAGAGTTGATTCCAGGTGAAAAAAGTGTTGTTCTGTACATTCTTCCGACATGTTAACATCAATTGATAAACATTTATGATTATTGACTGTTGAGAAGCAATTTCAGAATGTAAACTGTATTTAATTGCTGTAACAATTGAATATAGTTATCCCCTGAATGATATATATATATTTTAACAACTTTCGTTTCCAATAATTAAAAGGCAGAGAGTCTCTTTCGGATCAAAGTGCAGGGCCGAAGCAAAATGCACATTGTGACAATTCTAGTTGGCGTTTAATCATCTTAGTTTGTCTACATACACAGCCGTGTTGGAAACAAGTTTGAAGACGGCGGTGAATAATGAGACCAGAATACTGGTTGCACAAAACATAAATTTTAAAATGCTGATGTTTGCGGGTTAGTTCGAATTTCTCAAGAAGGCAATAATTACAAATATGGGGCACAGGTCACTGTGCAGAAACTGTTCTGCACGTTACAGGGAGGAGAGCGTTGCTCAGAAACACTATTCACCCTGTTTTAATATTTCCAAATAAGCCCGGCGTTATTTCACGTCTGAGAACCATTACCGTGATTAGAATAAATCGTCTTCTTGGCACATCGCTAAAATATGCAAATACCTAATTAAATATAATCAAATATTAACTATAACGATATTTACATGGAAAGGTGGTTACATTTGTTTCCTGCCTGTAAAGTTTTTGCAATGATTTTTCCTCAAACACATTGAACAGAATTGACAGGGCCATTGAACTTTTGTTCCTGTTCCCCACCGTCAGCAATTCTTCTGGAAGTTGAACTTACATGCTTGTACATTATCATTTGGAAAATCAATATTCTGTGTTCACTTTGCGTACCACGTGGATCCTGGTTGGTGCGGAGCTGCCCTGGTTATCAGAAGGCGTTACGTCACCGAAAAGCTTTCTATTAAATGCCGCGTTAACACTAAACGTTATCAACACCAATAATTCTTCGAGCTGAAGTTCAAAGTAAGTTTTATTTTCAAGGTACAGACAGTTTATGTCGCCTTATACAGGCATGATATCCGTTGTTTTGTGGGCGTCCTCAATAAATCTATATAATAATATCCTCAGCAGAATCAATGAAAGACCACCACTTGGGCGTTCAACCCTCGTGCAGAAGGCAACTTATTGCTCAAGTGCAAAAATAAAGGAAAAATCGTAGTAAACGAGTATCAAAAACATGAGATGATTAGTCCTTAAAAGTGAGCCCATATTCAGCGGGAACATCCCAAAGACGGGGCAAGTGCGCGTTCTGCTAAAAACGGAGCTATTCACCTTTCCACTCGTTTTTCTGCTCTTGATAAAAAAAACAGAAATTATTAATTACCGACAGACTCACGGAATAGTCAAAGTTCTGGTGCTCAGTGTTTGTTTGCCTGACACGCTCAGACAAATAATGTCCAAAGCTCTTCAAATGCAAGTTTCCTTCCTGCCTACACGTGTCAATGTAACTTTTAACTAGCACGGAATTTGTATCTTAAAGTATATTAGGGGTTTTCCGGGGCTAACGAGACAGTCTGGGGACTGTTAAATAGCCTCTCACTGCTGCTAAACAAACACTTTCTAAGGTGCTTTCCCGTTAAGTCATTTTAAATACCTCCAACTATTCCACCCTCACAGGACAGGGATCTTGACTGAAGTTGCCGCACCGTTCATTACAGCCGTTTCCTTGAGAACATTTTCACTGTATATGTTTTGCAAAACTGAATTGGATATGATGTTCTCAAATCTAAACAAAAGTGTTGCTGCGCGATAAACAGGATATTCGGCATGGAGTAACCGGTAACCTTGACCCCTGGGACTGCAACAGAGAACTCGGAACGACTAGCAGCAAAAACAATGTCTTTCAGGGAAATTGCTGAAGTGTGGATCTTCCCGCTGAAATAAAAACCGTGGGGTGATCACGTGGGCAATTTGATAGCGACCACCTGTGTAGGGATTTGCCCCTCACTGACCAACGCTTCATAAAACGCATTGCTATTTCACCCTTTTAAAACAGATAAACTTTACTGTCGTAGCCAACGACACATCAAAAGTCCAGGGGGTTTTTTTGCATTGAATTACTAACATCACACGAAGAACATCCTACTTGGATAATTACTGTTCTGTAGCTATAGCAACCGCTGCCGTTATCCACTTTCTTGACTACTTGGTGTGGCACTAAACAATTCAATTCTGAAGCTAGAACCGAAATAAAATGGCGATGGAGTAGGCATGAACAACAAACAAAATGCTGGAGGAACTCGGCAGGTCAGCCAGAATCTGTGGAAATGAATAAATAGTCAACATTTCAGGGGGAGGGTTGTTGGGAAGGGGAGAGGGAGGAGGAAGGAAAGATAGGAGGGAAGATGAGGGGAGAGGAAGGGCAAGGGATTGGCAGAGGGGTGAGGGGAGACGGGAGGGAGTGGGGAATGAGAAAGGGTGAAGGGAGAGAGAGGGGAGGGGATGGGGAAGATGAGGGGAGGCAGTGGCAAGTTGGAGGGGGTGGGAGGGGAGTGGGGGAGGCAGGAGAGGAGAGAGGGGAGGGGACGGGTGAAGATGAGGGGAGGGTGGCAAGCTGGAAGGGAGCGAGGGGATGGGGAGGGAGAGGGCGGGAGGAGAGAGGAGGAGGGGAGGGAGGGGCAAGTTGGAGGGGGAGGGGAGAGCAGTAGAGGGGGGAAGGGAGAGGAGAGAGGGCGAGGGGAAGGGAGGTAGGGGAGGGGTGGGTGAAGATGAAGGGAGGGAGTGGCAAGTGAGGGGAGAGGGGGAAGAGGAGGGGAGGGAAAAGGGGATGAGAGGACAGAGTAGTAAACTGGAGGTGGGGAGGGTGGTGGAAGTAGAGGGGGATGGGAGGGGAGAGAGGGGGAAGGGAAGGGAGGGGCACTAACTCTTCTCTTCCTACCCTTTTTCCCAACCACGGTTCCCACTCTCCCTGCCCCCTTCCCACTCTCAGTCCACAATAGAGACCCGTATCAGATCAGATTTATCATCATTTACAGATGTCATGAAATTTGTTTTTTCTTGTGGCAGTACTACAGCTCTGTGCAAAAGTCTAAGGCACCCTGGCAATATTTATGTGTCTAAAACCTTTGCACAGTACTGTACATTAAAACATAAAAGTGAAATTTGTTGTTCATGCCAACAACCAACACAACCGAGAATGTACAGAAAATGTGGGAGTAACAGGTCATCTCAATCCAATTCTTTTTGATTGTTTTACCTTGAACTCTGAACTTCACCACACTCTTAAAGAGACACCTATTTGTCAAATCTCTTAAAGCAGAATACATTACTTTCATGACCAATGCTACCCTGACTTTACTGCCTTTGCTACTTCTGATCTCAAATATTTAAAAACAAAACTGTCAGCTTTTACCCTCTGTAGATCTTAGATAATCTAAAATCAAATTTGCACCAGTTATCTCTGTTCCTGTTGGCATGCATCGGCTCAGAGTTAAGTAATGCCAATTTTAAATCCTCATCCATTTTCCTACAACACTACAGTATGCTTTCATCTCTTGAGTGCTGATGAAGGGCCTTGGCCTAAAATGACAACTCAAAATTGCTCAGTGTAGATGAGTTCCTCCAGCATTGTGTGTGTTGCTCTGGATTTCCAGCATCTGCAGAATCTTTTGTGCTTATGACTTCTCTCTCTTTTTAATCTATTCCAACACTACAACAGGTTCACTTACTTTCCAGCTTCATCATTGCTGAATTTGATTGACTGTTCATCGAGCTGACCAGGAAAGTGTGGCTTTCCTCAATCCTTTTGACTTAATTTCCTCCTCAAGAATATAGTATTTATTAAAACCTAATTTGCACATTTTGGCCAGCTGGTTTATTATAGATTCTGTTGGAATGTTTTGTTGTCCTAAGACAGGGGTTCCCAACCTTTTGATGTTATGGAGCAATACCATTAAACAAGGGGTTGGGAACCACTGTGCTAAGGGCACTGTTAGTTTCAACCTCCCATGTTATGCACTCTCATTTCTCCCAGTGAATGTCTGCACAAGTCCAGACACTTTTCATAACATAACTCAAGATATTTGACTAAGTTTGTCAGTAATGACTTATTGCCTTAAACAAACCATGTTGAGATAGTTTTTTTTAAAATTCCTGCTTGTTTTCTCCATCCCTAATGATAGTTCTTGCAGCCTCCCCCACAAATTAAATTATCATGCCCGCAATAGCCTGTTCTTTCTGTGCCAATCTTCCTAAACATTGACATCTACAATTTTCCAATCAAAGGTACAATTCCTTGAACAGCACAACTTAAAAAGGTTATGAATGGTATATCTGCAATCCCACCAACTATATTTTAGTACAGTGGATTGAAATCCTCAAGATTTATTTGTTACAACTTACTTTATTCATTACCATTATCTTACTTCTGTTAATCCAGTTAGCTTATTGTCAATTATGTCTTCCATGAAAATGGAGCCAGTCTGCTGGTGGTTGTGGGTCATAGAAGGTTGATCATCCCTGTGGCTTCCAAGGACTAGTGGCTCTCACCACACAATTTCATATGTCTTCTAGTCAAAGATCTTCCCTCTCCCAGGCTCTTTGGAGTTTGATGTTGGCATCCCGTAGGTTTTTACAGGATGCCATTGCTAATCTCATGTCCAACCTTCCTCCTTTTACATCTGGGCTTGGGACCATCGGTGTCAGAGCTTGGCTTTCTTTCAATTCATGTTTAACCATTTCTGTTGCCAGACACATGGTTTGCATGGATCTATTTCTTTTGGAGCAATGACTCTCCTTAGTACTAAGTGTGATACACATGTGCATTGATCTCTCTCTCTCTCTCACTGCAATGCTAAAGCCATCTCCCGTATGTGTTTTTTTCTTTAACTGCTATGTTTGAGTATCTCAGAATGATTGTTGGTGTCAGATGGGGTGGTTTGAGTATCTCAGAAATTGCCATCTCCTTAATTTTCTAGAGTTCATAGAGAATGGTGAGAAAAACAAAAAAAATCCAGTGAGTCTCTGTTCTGTAGGGAAAAAATGCCTTGTAAACGAGAGAGGTCAGAAGAGAATGGCCAGACTGGTTCAAGCTGACAAGAAGGCAACAGTAGCTCAAATAACTATGTGCTACAACAGTGGTGTGCAGAAGAGCGTCTCTGAAAGTACATCATGTCAAACCTTGAAGTAGATGAGCTACAGCAGCGAAAGACCACAAAATAAGCTCAATTTCCACTTTATGAGTTACAGGAGGTACCTAAGAACGTGGCTACTGAGTGTATTTCAACAATTATTGTATATAACAGTATCATCTGCTTCAGTAGCCCAAATGACTCTGGGCTATTCTATCACGCATATGAATTTTATTTCCATGTCCTGTCTTTCCAGCTCTGTAAATTTTTGGGTCTAAAGGGTGACTGTTCTGCAAGAAACAGTGAATATGTCAAAATTTGAGAACTGAAGGCAGCCCCTTGTGCTTATATGGTAGCCAGCTGGCTCCATTAAAAGGAAAATACTGCAACTAAAGAAAACTGGCATCAAAATTTAAAAAATACAGTCAAAATGAAAATGCAGAACCTCTCATTTAAATAAGGAAATTAAAAGCAGATTGTCTAAGTTTACAAATTGGAGTTAAGAGTGTATTGAATTCTGCTACAATTAATCTTTGCATCCTTGATTTAGGAACTCTTGCATCTTTTACTGGAAATTTTTCTTTGATGGTTGGGACAGTCCTTGGCAGTTTCCTGTTTTGATCTGCCCAGGGTTAACCGGAGGCAGGGTGACTTTTCTGTTTATTTACATCTCTACAGGTGCAGGTAGTTCTGCTGGAATTTATCTGGGCAATGTTGTTCAAATTAATGGGAGACATCAGCTGCTGGATGTTTCGGGCTGAGATGGGTCCAAAACATTGACTGTACCTTTTTGCATAGATGTTGCCTGGCCTGCTGAGTTCTTCCAGCATTTTGTGTGTGTTGCTTGGATTTCCAGCACCTGCAGATTCTTTTGTCTGTGAAGTACTACTTAAGACTTCTCTGATGTTTTCAAATGGATTTTTTAGCAGGTGTTGTTTTGAATGTGAATTGTACATTTTGTACTGAAATTTAGGGTTGTTTGGAGGCACGTAATAAAACAGCCAATGTCAGCATAGTTTCCTAAAGGGGAAATCTTCCCTGACAAATCTGTTGGAATACTTTGAAGAAATAATAAGTAGCATAGACAAAGGAGAATCAATGGAAGTTGTTTATTTGGATTTTCAGAAAGCCTTTGACAATGTGCCACACATGAGGCTGCTTAACAAGGTAAAAACCCATGGTATGGCAGGAAAGTTACTGGAATGGATAAAACAGTGGCTGACTGGCAGGAGGCAAAGAGTGGGAATAAAGAAGGCCTTTTTTATGGTTAGCTGCTGGAGACTAGTGGGGTTCCACAGGGGTGGGTGTTGAAACTGATTCTTTTTACATTATGTATCAATGATTTGGATGGCTGATTGATGTCTTTCAGGCCAAGTTTGCAGACAATATGACAATACGTGGAGGGGCTGGTGGTGTTGAGGAAGTAGAGGCGCTATAAGAATTAGACAGATTAGGAGAACAGGCATAGAAGTGGCAGATGGAATACAGTGTCGAGAAGTGTATGGTCATGCACTTCGGTAGAAGAAATAAAGGCATAAATGGCTTTCTAAACGATTTTCTAAAAAAATTCAAGTATCAGATATGCGAAGGGACTTTCCTAAAGATTAACTGGTGAGGAAGGCAAATGCAATGTTAGCATTCATTTCAGGGGGACTAGAATATAAAAGCAATGATGTAATGCTGAGGCTTTACATGACATTGGTCAGATTGCATATGGAGTATTGTGAGCCATTTTAGGCCATTAATCTCAGTAAAGATGTACTAGTATTGCCATGGGACCAGAGGAGGGTCACAAGAATGATTCTGGGAATGAAAGGGTTAACATGTGATATGTGTTCGGTGGCTCTGGGCCAGTACTCATTGGACTTTAGAGGAATGAGTGGGAGGGATCTCATTGAAACCCAATGAATCTGTGGGAACATTGCCGCAGATTGCTGTGGAGGTCAAGTAATTGGGTATGTTTAAAGCGGAGGTTGATCATTTCTTGATTAGTCAGGGCATCAAAGGTTATGGGGAGAAAACAGGAGAATGGTGTTGAGAGGGATAATAAATCAGACATTATGAAATGGGGGAACAGACCTGATTGGTTGAATAGCCTAATTCTGATCTGAGGTCTTATGGCCTCTTTTCGAGAGCTTTATGTTTGAGGGCTGTAAATATTCTGGAACCCTGAGGTGTGAGGTGTGAGTCCTGAGGCTCCTGTACCTTTCTGCTGATGGCAGCAGTGAGAAGAGAGCGTGGCCTGGATGGTGTGGGGCCCTTGGTGATGGATTCTGCTTTCCTGAGACAGTGCTCCATGGAGATGTGCTCAGTGGTGGAGAGGGCCGTGTGATCGACTGGGCCGTATCCACTTTTCCTGTCACGTACTCTGGGCACAGGTTGACTCTGTGTTTAAGAAGGCGTTGGTGTTCATCAATCGTGGAATTGAATTTAGGAGCCGAAAGGTAATGTTACAGCTCTATAGGACCCTGGTCAGACTCCACTTGGAGTACTGTGCTCAGTTCTGGTCACCTCACTACAGGAAGGATGTGGAAACCGTAGAAAGGGTGAAGAGGAGATTTACAGGAATGTTGCCTGGATTGGGGGGTGGGGGCATGCATTATGAAAATAGATTGAGTGAACTCAGCCTTTTCTCCTTGGAGTGACGGAGGATGAGAGGTGACCTGATTGAGGCGTATAAGAAGATGAGAGGCATTGATCGTGTGGATATTCAGAGGCTTTTTCCCAGGGCTGAAATGGTTGCCACAAGAGGACACAGGTTTAAGGTGCTGGGGAGTAGGTACACAGGAGATGTCAGGGTTAAGTTTTTTACTCAGAGAGTGGTGAGTGTGTGGAATGGGCTGCCGGCAACGGTGGTGGAGGTGGATACGATAGGGTCTTTTAAGAGACTCCTGGATAGACACATGGAGCTTAGTAAAATAGAGGGCAATGGGTAACCCTTCTAAGGTAGGGACATGTTCAACACAACTTTGTGGACCAAAGGGCCTGTATTGTGCTGCAGGTTTTCTAGGATTTTATTCTATGATAATACCAAGTAATTGAAAGTACTGACTCTCTCCACCTTTGATCCTCCAGTGAGGACTGGCTCATGGAGCTCCGGTTTCCTGTTGCTGATTTCAATGATCATCCCTTGGGTCTTGCTGACACTGAGTGAGAGGTTGATATGGCACCACTCAGCCAGATTTTCAAGCCCCTCCTGTGTGTTGACTCATCACCACCTTTGATTCGGCCAATGTCAGTGGTGTCATCAACAAATGTAAATACAGCACTGGCACTGTGCTTAGCCTCACAGTCATGAATGTGAAGTGAATAGATTAGGGGGCTAAGCACACACTCCTGTGTTGTACCTGTGCTGATGTCAGGTGAGACATCACCAAATGTCAAAGCTTTATTGCAAATGCAGGAAACTGAGTCATGCTTCTTCTGCTGTTGGTATCAGTTTATTGTTGTTAGTTTGTTATTGTCACAAGTAGAGTGAAAAACTTGTCTTGAATACTGTTCAAACAGACCCAATCATTGATGTTCAAGTCAAGTCATCTTTTATTGTCATTTCGACCATAACTGCTGGTACAGTGCATAGTAAAAATGAGACAATGTTTTTCAGGACCATGGTTTACATGACACAGTACAAAAACTAGACTGAACTACGTAATAAAAAAAAACAGAGAAAGCTATACTAGACTACAGACCTACACTGGACTGCATAAAGTGCACAAAGACAGTGCAGGCATTACAATAAACAGGACAGTAGGGCAAGGTGTCAGTCCAGGCTTCGGGTATTGAGGAGTCCGATAACTTGGGGGAAGAAACTGTTACATAGTCTGGTCGTGAGAGCCCGAATGCTTTGGAGCCTTTTCCCAGATGGCAGGAGGGAGAAGAGTTTGTATGAGGGGTGCATGGGGTCCTTCATACTGCTGTTTGCTTTGCGGATGCAGCGTGTAGTGTAAATGTCCGTGTTGGCAGGAAGAGAGACCCCGATGATCTTCTCAGCTGACCTCATTATCTGCTGTAGGGTCTTGCGATCCGAGATGGTGCAATTTCTGAACCAGGCAGTGATGCAGCTGTTCAGGATGCTCTCAATACAACCCCTGTAGAATGTGATGAGGATGGAGGGGTGGAGATGGACTTCCCTCAGTCTTCGCAAAAAGGTACAGGTAATACAATAACAATGCAGAATAAAGTGGAAGAAGTGGTAGAGGCAGGCTTGATATTGTCATTTAAAAAGAAATTGGATAGGTATATGGACTGGAAAGGAATGGAGGGTTATGGGCTGAGTGCGGATTGGTGGGACTAGGTGAGAGTAAGCGTTTGGCACAGACTAGGAGGACCAAGATGGCCTGTTTCCGTGCTGTAATTGTTATATGGTTACAGAGAAAATGCAGTCCTGGTTGACAATAGGTGCAAGGACATAACAAGATAGATTGTCCACTTGACCTTACATCTGTTATACTATCAAGACCGTTCAATAGTTTTGTAACTGCAGAGTAATTGTCTGGAGACCAGTTTTCTGTCTTGATGGATGTAGTTCCATTTGTTATTGAAATTGGTTTATTATTATCAGAATATACTAAGATAATAAAGAACTGGTTTCAATAACAGATGGAAATAGTAGGCAAGACAAGCTTTTAACTGTATCACAATATACCGAGATACAGTGAAAAGCATGTCTTGCCTACTGTTCATACAGATCAAATCATTATGCAGTGCATTGAGATAGAATACGTTTAAAAAAACAATGAAAAATAAACATAACAATTACAGAGGAAGTGCTGTTCAGGTAAACGATTAAGTGCAAAATCATAATGAGGTAGATTGTGAGGCCGGGTCCATTTTATTATAAAAGAGATCCATTCAAGGGCCTGAAAACAGTGAAAGAAGCTGTACTTCAGTCTGTGGAGGATTACATCAGGTGCCTAGTAGGAATAAGCAGCACCACCTGAAATTGGAAGCCAGCAGTGTGCCACACTGTGGAGATTTACTTTAAAGATTGGCTTGATGTACATCTAAACATACAGTGAAATGTGGTGTAGTTTGTCAATGGCCAACACAGGCTGAGATGTTTTGGGAGCAATCTACAAGTGTCACTATGCTTCCTGCGCCAACACAGCATGCCCACAACTTATTAACCCTAACTGTACATCTTTGGAACGTGGGAAGAAAGCCATGCAGTCACGACGCGAAAACTCCTTGCAGACAATGGCAGGAATCAAACCCTGATCATACCCCTCGTGGTGTGAAGCATTAAACTAACTGCTAAACTACCTTGTCACCCCTTTGGTCAATTCAAAATGATTCACAGCTATTTAGAACATAATAAATTAATAGTGTAACATTTTTGTCTACGGAATTGTGCAGATAGGTTCACTATTTAACAAAAGCAATGAAACAGCACAGTAACTTATAGTTTGTGTTCTAGTTGAGAGGAAATGAAACAAAAATATCACGATGTAACTACATATTTTTTCATAGGGACAATACTCCAATGCAGAATATACATTTGCCAATTAAGAAACATTCCTTTTTTAAAAATCTACTGATAATTCTTCATATTTTTTCCCAATAAGCTATCTTCAATAAATTTAAATCAGTTAAACGTAAATGTAATTTGGATATGATTTAAGGCTTTAATATTTATTGTCATTGTTTTACCATGAATTAGTTTATGTAATGATTTCCTTTAACTAATTCAAACCATGAGGCTTTGGAAACTTCAAGACAATCAACGTTGCAATAATCAGATGTTGGATCCTGGTGTTGTTCAGAAGTCAAGAGTGAAGCATAAACTTCATGATTACAGCCAAGAAGTGCTCAGTGTTACAAGAACAAAGAACAAAGAAAGAAAGAAAGAAAGGATCAAAGAAGAGAAGAATTGAAAGAAAACAGATTAAAGAAAGAACGAAGAGATCAAAGAAAGAGAACAGAGAAAATAAAACAAAGAAAACACAGTAGAGGAGATCAAAGAAAGAAGAGAACCAAGTCATATTCATCCCTACAA
Source organism: Hypanus sabinus (assembly GCF_030144855.1). Taxonomy (NCBI): domain Eukaryota; kingdom Metazoa; phylum Chordata; class Chondrichthyes; order Myliobatiformes; family Dasyatidae; genus Hypanus; species Hypanus sabinus. Next base: position 208,023,263 of record NC_082706.1, on the reverse strand, counting down.
AAACTTGTTTGGACTGAAAAGATAACAAGGATCCAGTGATAACAATTAACCTATTACCTGACAGCTGCTACAGAAAAACTATGAATAATTATACACATATATATGTGATTATATAAAAATACAAACAAGCATAAGGAAAATTATAACTACAACAAAACTACAAGGTAAATAACAATTCTACACCTTGATCCAACACAGATGTAGGCTAATAGTGGCAAGTAAAATTAACTGAACCTTCTCCAGAGACAGCACCTCTTTCCATAGATACTCTACTCCACAGAATCAGCCCTTCGGCCCATCTAGCTGTACCGGACCTTTAATCTGCCTCGTTACACTCTGACCGATGGTTTGAGATGTGTCTGTTTTAATGTGAGGAGAATCATGAACAAAGCAGATGGGCTTAGAGCGTGGATCAGTACTTGGAGCTATGATGTTGTGGCCATTACAGAGACTTGGATGGTGCAGGGGCAGGAATGGTTACTTCAAGTGCCGGGTTTTAGATGTTTCAGAAAGGACAGGGAGGGAGGCAAAAGAGGTGGGGGCATGGCACTGTTGAACAGAGATAGTGTCACGGCTGCAGAAAAGGAGGAAGTCACGAAGAGGTTGTCTGCAGAGTCTCTGTGGGTGGAAGTTAGGCATAGGAAGGGGTCAGTAACTCTACTGGGTGTTTTTTATAGACCATCCAATAGTAACAGGGACATCGAGGAGCAGATAAGGAGACAGATTCTGGAAAGGAGGATGAGAGGAGATCTGATAGAGGTGTTCAAGATGATGAGAGGCATTGATCGTGTGGATAGTCAGAGGCTTTTTCCCAGGGCTGAAATGGCTGCCACAAGAGGGCACAGGTTTAAGGTGCTTAGGAGTAGGTACAGAGGAGTTGTCAGGGGTAAGTTTTTTATGCAGAGAGTGGTAAGTGCGTGGAATGGGTTGCCAGCAATGGTGGTGGAAGCAGATACGATAGGGTCTTTTAAGAGACTTTTAGATAGGTACATGGAGCTTAGAAAAATAGAGGGCTATGGGAAAGCCTAGGTAGTAAGGTAAGGACATGTTCGGCACAGCTTTGTGGGCTGAAGGGCCTGTATTGTGCTGTTGGTTTTCTATGTTTCTAGCAACCACATCCTGTAAATTTCCAGAGCTACAGAAATGCCAAGAGAAGCTCTAGAGAGACATTATCCCTGGGAAAGAAGGATCTTCTATCTAGAAGACACATAAATGTACAACACCTGGGAACAATTTGAAAGACTCTCCCAGGTCAGAGGACTCGGGTGAGCTCATGTCATTGGCCTAAGCCCAATGGGGCTTAAGAATACACCTCAATTAGGAATGCAAAATAAACATCCAGAATCATTCATTCTCATTACTATCTAACAAATTGGGCTCACTTGCGATGCCTCCTTTTGTGGACTAGGAATGCTGTGATCAGTCTTGCCCATCAGTCTAAACACCAATTCATCAGAGCTCCTCACATGGCATCTGTGGATTAGTCTGTAAGCCATAGGAGCAGAATTTGCCCCACCATGCCATTATGGCTGTTCCAATTTTCCTCTCAGTCCAAAACTCCTGCCTTCTCTCCTTTCAAGGATTCTACAACTCATGTTCTTGGTATTATTAATTTATACATGTTTCTATTATCTCAATATGCTTTCTTTTGCACATAGGTTGTCTGTCAGTCATTATGCATAGTTCTCCATAAATTCTATTGTATTTCATTTTCTGGTAAATGCCTGCAAGAAATGGTCATACTGTGCAAAACTCTTGGGCTCTCTCGGTATCTCCCTATCTATATGTATATATATATATATGTGTGTGTGTGTGTGTGTGTGTGTGTCTAAGACTTTTGCACAGTACTATACTTGTCAACTTGGAGCAGAGAGTCACTTTGTAAATTGGGCAGGAGCAAAATAAGTTGGGAATAGTGAGGGTGGAGCACCATGGGAAGGGTATGGGACAGGTGGCAGATAAGTTCCAGGGGCAGTGAATGTTGGTGTGGATACAGACATATTCAGCCCTGAGACACCAGGCAAAGTCATTGGCTTATTGATTATTACAGAATGTCTCTCTGGTGCTTCCCGTTCCATCCCCTTCCCCTTTTCTTAACCATGATTAACTTCTCACTGCCCCCTTCCCACTCTCAGTCTACAATAGAGTCCCATTTCAGAATCAAGTTTATCATCACTCACATTTGTCATTGATTTTTTGCAGCAACAGTACAGTGCAATACATAAAAATTTACTGTATAATGTACAGCACAGTTTACATCCTAGTGATATTGAGTATGAGTCTAAGGCTTTTGCACCAAACTGTATATTTTGATAATAAATTTACTTTGATATTGTATTTATCTGCATTCTGTTTCTGAACTTTTTGATTACTGCACAAACTCTGATTACTGTTGCCTCTTTTGTCTGTGAAGATAATGCAGTTCCAATTGTTACGTTTTCTGATAATTCTTTATCAAACTGGAAAGAAAATATTTCTAGGAAACTTGCCATATTAATCACTTTAACGTCCCCCCCCCCCCCCACACACACACATCAATTATTTATCCTCTTGTTTAGATATAATCAGACAAAGTTAGGAATCAAAAGTTTGAGCGCAGTTGCAGATTAGCAGGAGTGATGTCGTAGGCATCACTGAATCATGGCTGAAAGATTATAGCTGGGAGCTCAATGTCCAGGACACATATTGCATTGAAAGGACAGGCAGAGGAGTTGCTCTGTTGGTTAAAAAAAATGAAATCAAATTATTAGAAAAAGGTGACATAGGGTCAGAGGTTGTTGAATCATTTTGGATAGAGCTAAAGAGCAACAAAGGTAAAAAGACTTTGATGGGAGTTGTATACAGATCCCCAAACAGTAGTGAAGATGTGGCTTACAAATTATAACAGGAAATAGAAAATGCATGCCAAAAGGACAATGTTATAATAGTCTTGGGGGATTTCAATATGCAGGTAGATTGGGAAAATCAGGTTGGTGTTGGATTCCGGGGGGGGGGGGGGGGGGTGGGGGGTGGTATTTCTTGAGTTTCTGCAAGATGGCTTTTTAGACCAGCTCATGGTTGAGCCCACTCGGGGATTGGGTGTTGTGCAATGAACCAGAATTGATTAGAGAGCTTAAAGTAAAAGAACTCTTAAGGGCAAGTGATCATAAATGATCAAATTCACCCTGAAATTTCCAAAGGAGAAGCTAAAGTCAGATGTATCAGTATTACAGTGAAGTGAAGCAAATTACAGAGACTTTAAGAAAGGAGCTGGCCAGAATTGATTGGAAAAGAATACTGGCAGGGATGACGGCTGAGCAGCTATGGCTGGAATTTCTCCTTTTCTCCTTGGAGCGACGGAGGATGAGAGGTGACCTGATGGAGGTGTATAAGATGATGAGAGGCATTGATTGTGTGGATAGTCAGAGGCTTTTTCCCAGGGCTGAAATGGTTGCCACAAAAGGGTACAGTTTTAAGGTGCTGGGGAGTAGGTTTTTTACGCAGAGAGTGGTGAGTGCGTGGAATGGGCTGCTGGCAATGGTGGTGGAGGTGGATATGATAGGGTCTTTTAAGAGACTTTTGGATAGGTACAAGGAGCTTAGAAAAACAGAGGGCTGTGGGTAACCCTAGTAATTTCTAAGGCAGGGACATGTTCAGCACAATTTTGTGGGCCGAAGGGCCTGTATTGTGCTGTCGGTTTTCTATGTGTCTATAATAGAGCAAAGATTAGAAGGCAACTAAAAAAAGCCATCAAGATAAAGATGGAATCCGAAAGTAAGCTAGCCAATAATATTAAGGAGGATACCAAAAGTTTATTCAGATACATAAAGTGTAAAAGAGAGTCGAGCGGATATTGGACCACTGGAAAACTATGCTGGAGAGGTAGTAATGGGGGACAAGGAAATAGTGGACGAATTGAATGAGTATTTTGCATCAGTCTTGACTAAGGAAGACACTAGCAGGATGGTGGAAGTTCCAGGTGTTGGGGGGATGAAGTGTGTGAAGTTACCATAACTAGAGAGAAGTTTCTTGGGAAACTGAAAGGCCGGAAGGTAGATAGGTCTCCTGAACCAGATGGTGTAAACCCCAGAGTTCTGAAAGAGGTGGCTGAAGAGATCATGGAGGCATTAATAATGATCTTTCAAGAATCACTAGATAATCAGTTCATTGGTTTTACTGATGTTGAGAGAGGTTGTTGTGCACCATTCAGCCAGAAATTTAATCTCCCTCATGGTCAGAGAAATCAGCATATAAAATATAGGAGCATAAATAGGCCATTTGGTCCATTAAGTCTGCTTCACTTATCACTTTTTTTTCCCATTGCACTCCCATGATAACCGTACAAATCAATGAAACTACTAATAGATTTCTGGCCATCTGCACTGTAACAAGGAGGTCTAACATAAGCTTAAGAAAGAGCAGTTCTCCATGCATCTGGGCATGCTGCAAAGGTAAGGGGCTGAGGAAGGAGGAATCTGATAGGAGAGTGGACCATGGAAGAGGGGCACCAGAAGGAAGTTACCAGCATTTCTGATTTTAGTTGAAACTTCAGGCAACTTCTTCTCAAAACACCTTTGAAACAAACTTTGAAATTTCATCCACTATTGAAAGTATAAAGACGTTTTTTTTTTTTTGAAAGGAAATGTGTACGTGCGTTCATTGCTTGGGTTGTGACATTTAGAAAGATCTAGAAAGCAAAACTATACCTCTTGCCAAGGAAGGAAATTACAGTTGAAGCACATATTGGAGTTATACCAAAGGAGAGAATTGTAACACCTGCAAAATAATCACATTTGCTTAACTATTGTAACTTAAAAGTTTTAGTAAGGACTCAATTCACTGAGGTGTTTAAAAATATGTACAGATATGCAGTGTTTGCTGGCATTAGAAACACAGCCATAGACGCAATGTAATAAAAGACAGACAAGAAGATTTAACGGAACGTGGTCTGTCTAGAAAGCCACAAATTCAAAGATTTAAGGCTGCTTTGCATTGATACCTTGAAAACTGTACAAAGTAATTTTTGGAAGCACCCAGCATCGATGGATCAAAGCAACTAAAGCAGCAGGTTGGCTCTTAAAGTATTTAACAAAGCACAATGTAATAAACTGAATTACCATCAGAAAAAGTACAGATCACACCAAACTTCCCGAATTTGGTTGTAAGATCTTTTGATATATTTTGCCAATAATTTCCAGACAGTTTACGTCCTGTGGGTCACTGAGAGCAAACATTAAAAAGTACTCCAGCAACTCTAGATCCAGGAGTAGGGATAACATCCAGTCAAAATCAATTAATGCATAGCTGACAGGTCTGAAGTAACAGAGCAAAGCAGATCAAATTACGGGTGGAATTAAAATCCTTGACTGTATTAAAAGCAAAGCTCAGTTTTGAAACAAGTTCACTTCCAAACATAAAACAGGGAAGTAGATGGTATTATTTCAATCCAAGGCTCATTAAAGATGTGACAGATTCTGTCCTGGCCTATGGAATAATATGAAACTTGTCATTTGTTCTGTCATATCAAGACAGGACATGAACTCTTATAGAGTAAAATCCAGCATAAACTAAATATTAAATCTTTGTCTAATGAGCCACCAAATATTGATATGTTTACCATCAGTCTCTCTTCAACATCATGGCGGTCCACTAAAATGCAGAAGTCCACTAATGTGAGTCCTGCACAATGACTAGGAAAGCACAAGCTTGCTTTCATTAAAAAAAAACTCTGCTTCGGCTACAGGCTTCATCGTTTCTTCCAAGCACGATTACAGCCTGAAATCATTTTCAGAACAGCTTCTTCCCCCACCCCCGTCATCATCAGATTTCTGAATAGACAATGAGCCAAATCATGATCATTACCTTTTTTTTCCGCTCTATTTATTTAATTATTTTAAATTTTATTTCATACACATTACCTTCCTCTGGTGTCCCTTCTTCCCTTTCTCTTGTGGTCCACTCTCCTCTCCTATGATTCTTTCTTCTTCAGCTCTTTACCACTTCCACCTATCACCTCTCAGCTTCTCACTTTATACCCCCCACTTGGTTTCACCTATCACCTTCTAGCTTGTACTCTTTCCCCTACCTTCTTCCCCCTTTCCTTTCCGGAGCTGATGAACGGTCTCAGCCGAAAACAGACCGTTTATTCCTTTCCATAGATGCTGCCTGACCGGCTGAGTTCCTGCAGCACTTATTGCATGTTACTTCATACTGCTCTATCCGTATTTTCTGCTTTCTTTGATCAATTTTCTGTTCTCCTAGTTAGAATCAACTTGAATTTTATTTCTTGCTTTTGCCTAAAGCACTCTCCAATTCTGAATTGATTCAGATTTTTGGAACACAGGATCAGTCAACTTTCCAGTAACCTACAGTACTGTGCAAAAGACTAAAACACACACACACACATACATATGTAGGCAGGGTATGGTGTGAGTGCAGACAACAGGCAAGGTTATTTGATTCCAAACAATTGGTTTATTGATCATTACAGAATGTCTCTCTGGTGCTTCCTGCTCCTTTCCTCTTTTCCAAACAATGATACCCCTCTCCCTGCCTCCTTCCCACTCTCAGTCTGCAATAAAGACCGATATCAGAATCAAAGTTATCATCACTCACATATGTCATGAAATTTGTTTTTTTTTTGTGGTAGCATCATCGGATGCTGCCTGACCTGCTGAGTTCATTCAGCTTGTTTGTACGTGTTTATTTGACCACAGCATTTGCAGTGTACTTTGTGTTTATATATGTGCCTAAGACTTTTGTACAGTACTGCAAGTAAATGCATTGCAGTATTCCTGATCTAATTATCCACTTCATTTAACCTCCCCAGTTGTAAAATCTAAATGATTTTTTTTTCAACTGGGTGAACAGCGCCTGATTGTTTCAGACTGTGAATTAGATTTCAACTGTTGAACAAATTTATGAATAATTAATAAGATACACAATCATCAGTTCAGCAGTTATTAAACTTGATGGATTAGCAACACAGTAAACCAAATTGTCAACTAAACCATACATGGATACAGCCAAATAAGACAGTGTTCCCCTGGGGCCAAGGAGCAAAAACATACATGTGCATTCAAAATTGAAAAAAAGGGAAAATACCAGAGTCAGCTAAGAAAACACACTTTTAGCCCAAGACCCTGAGTGATAAGCCCTGCAAATTAATGGTTCCCAGCAATCCAGCCAGCAAAATTCCACCAATCCAACACTGGAGGGCAGCAGCAACAGGAGAGGAAACACCCAGCCAAGCCCGGACACACAACAAAGCAAGCCTGCGGCTTGAGGCCTAGTCCTTATCACAACTGAGGTGATACAGCTGCCTCGACCCCTGCCTCCACAACAAACAAGGGGAAGTGGGCTTGCAGCAATCAATGTCCAACAGGGTCTTGTTTTACTTAATCAACACCCAACATGAATCCAAGATGTGAAAAGCCCAGGAATAGAAAATGGAGAATGAAATTTAACCAACTGCATCAATTAAAGCATAAATTTGATGAAATCTAAACCATGGGTTCCCATTCCTAACCTGGGATCCATGGACCCCTTAATGACATTTGTCCATGACATTACCTAGTGGTTAGGCACAGGAGTACATTCGGCTAGAGACTCATTCCACTGAGATGTAACACTAAGCGTCATAGGAAGTCATTCCTGCCTGTGGCCGTCAAACTTTACAACTCCTCCCTCGGAGTGTCAGACACCCTGAGGCAATAGGCTGGTCCTGGACTTAGTTCCACTTGGCATGATTAACTTATTATTATTTATGGTTTTATATTGCTATATTTCTTCACTATTCTTGGTTGGTGCGGCTGTAACAAAACCCAATTTCCCTTGGGATCAATAAAGTATGTCTGTCTGTACATTTCTCTGACATTAAATTTGACCTTTGATATGGAGACTATTATAGAATAATTGACCTATCAAACACATATTGATCAATAATCAGCTGAGGAAATCAATGGGCTGAGCAGTAGAGCAGCATCTGTGGGAGGAAAAAAACTGATGTTTCATATTGAAAACCTGTCAGTTGCTGTGTTATATTTGACATTATGAACACAAACAGCATCAAGTTCCATCAAATATCAGTGATCATATAAATTTATAAACAATATTACATTGTATTTTATACAGTAAGTGCATTGTACTTGAATTATAAACTCAAATAGTCATAATGTACTTCCAAACTAAATGTCACAAATTCACATCTTCTAATTCCCGTTCCAATAAGCACATGAAACAGATTCTCTTTACTTATCACCGTTACCTCCATGAGTTCTATCATCATAAAGACAGCTAAATGCTCAAATTAAAATCATTTCCTTAACGCTTAAGAGTGCAAACCTGTGGTTTATTAATGGTTCTAACTCTGCCATAGATGGTCCCCAGACCAGCTGTGAAAGGAGGAAGTTTGGGCAAAGGGGCTAGCAACCCCACCCTGTAACAACCCAGAGCTACAGAAACACCAACAGAAGCTCCAAAGACCTCATTTCTGGGAGAGAAAGGATCTTTGATGATGGGCTACACATGGGGACAACTTGAAAGACTGATCCAGGACAGAGGACTCTGGTGAGCTGTTGGTCAACAGCTTATACCCCAGTGGGGGTGATGGAATGGGAAGAAAAAGGAAGAGAAGGAGGAGGAGGAGGAGAAGGAGAAGAAGAAGAATAGTTTTGGATTTTCATTATATAAGGCAACACTCAAAGTTATATTGTTAAGCAGAAAGGAGCAGAAGCTTTTAATTCCTGATTCATTGAGTCTACTTAGTAGATACCTGTGGTGCTGAGATGATAAATAAAAAGCAACAATTCCATTTAATATTTCAGATACACTGGTCAACAAATCCAGATCTAAAATAACAGAGAGCTGCACAAAACTGTGTAATGTGAATGTTTACCTTTATTACAATATAGTAATACCTGCAGTGAAGGAAATAAAAAATGTTTACTTTTGAGTCCAATGACAAATAGTTAACATTCTAACAGCCCTAGGTTATAATACTCAGCACAAACTTAAATCACTAATATTGCAACTCAGTGCACTCTAATCCCTGTTCAGATTTAGAGCACATACAGTATGCCACATTCACATTGATCTAACAATAATTATAAGTTATGTATGGGAACAAGTCCAGTTGATGAAGTGCTGTTTCTTCAGTTTTAATGTTCAACTTCAGACTTGGAAGTCCATTATTCCTATTTTAAGGAAGGTAAAAAATGTTATTTGAAAACCCCCAAGTGGTTGTAAGGGGACTAATAAAAAATCAAGATTTGTGGGAGAACTGTTTTTTTCCCTCCCATGTATGATGAGGAAGTTACTTATTGAACAAGATTGGAAAGTATGAAGTTTGAATTAAAGTCTTGTACAATATTGTTCATGAACAAGTATTAGAAATAACACTTCCTTATAATGAAGTAAACAAAAAGCTAACGAAACAATGAGGAGGAAAGGACTTTTAGGCAATGAGGAAAAGAAAAGTTACTTGCACTCACAACAGACACAATCATGAAAGAGCAAACATTTTATTGTACAAACTTATATGGACCCCAGGGCATTGTTATAAAACCTGATTATATTTACTACAAATGATTCTCATCTTTTAAAAGACCATGTTCCACAAGTCCTTGGATGCAACTAAAAAGAATCAGCACCATCATCGTTAACAATATATCACAAATGCCAATTAGAGATTGACAGCCACTTAGGAACAATTTTTAAAATAAGTAAAAAGGAGAGGAGGTTGACTTCATTACCGGGAGTAGACCACTGCTGACTGGGCTTCATGACTTTTTCATGGAATTGGAAAAATGTAATAAAACAAGAATCTGTAAAATTCTACATCACATTTTCTTCTCTCCTTATTTTAGCATTATCCACCACTGTTTCCTGTCCACTGCTCCAACCTACCTGCATATTGAGGACGATCCATGGCATTTCACCAATTGCCTCGTGCAAGTTTCCACAGTACACTTGCTCAAGAATTTCTGGGTTGAGGTTTTCCTGCATTGCATGGTTATTACCAATGAAATTCATTGTATCATGTTTACAATGAACATCATCTCACCAACAAACTTGTGCAGGACTAAAAGGCAGATACAAAGTGCCATGCACAGCGGAGTTCTACAAGCCAGTAAAACCATTGGGAAGATATACTTTCAAAGAACAGTGTAAGGCTATGTGGAAATGCAAGAATGGAGGTGGAGTGGAAAAGTTGTTGATTTTGAGCACTTTGTGAAAGCAAGGATGGTAAGTTTGGAGAAACCAGCAAACTGCAGTTTAGGTCAACTAAACCTGTGTGTTGAGGTACATATTCATTTTGTACATGTACATTGCGTATTACCATTAGTTTATAGGAAAGGTGGGCACAGAGGTTATCACCGTGGCCTTGCATTTGGTCCTTTTTTCCTTGCTCCGTTGTCGGGCTGCTTGGCTAATTCTCCATTTCGTTCAGTCTGAAATTGAAGGAGAATTAAGAGACCGTCCACTAGCTGGGCTGTTTGAGAAAGTAAACAGGTCTTTTTCTTTATCTTTCCCATCATGTTTGTGTTTATGCTTATGTTTGTGTTTATGCTTCTTCTTCTTTTTCTTGTGCTCATGATGGTGATGGTGGTGGTGTTCCCCATGCCTCGATGAACTTGACTCTTTGCCAAGTGAAGGAACTGGGGTAGTTGGCATGGAAACCATGCCAGTTTCCACAGCTGGTGTTTCTTTCCCTATGGAAATAACAGACACACAGTCATATTTTATGCTTATCATTTCTTACACACTTTCATCATATACATCAATCCAGACTCACTGAATAATGATAAACTTATTACACGTAATATGCAAATATGTACACATACTGTCCGAGCATGCAAAATTTGCTCCAGGAGACTGAGCAGGTGCGATCCAACAGCCAGTAAGATGGGTCTGCTATGCTTTGTGGAGAGCGAAGGGCATGACAAGTTACAGAAGTACATCCACTGCAGTCAAGGAAGACCCCAGTCGTGACAACTACTCGTACAACTGGACACAGACTCCTGAGGTCGAGAGCGTGGAACTGTCTTGGTCGTAGGACACTTTGCACCATCCACCAAAAGCAGAATTTCTCAGTGGCTAACCATTTTAATTTCTTTCCCTGCATCTAGCTTGTCCAATCCCTTTAGAATTTTATACGTTTCAATAAGATCCCCCCTCAATCTTCTAAATTGCAGTGAGTATAAGCTTAGTTGATCCAGTCTTTCTTCATATGAAAGTCCTGCCATCCCAGGAATCAATCTGCAGAACCTTCTCTATACTCCCTCTATGGCAAGAATGTCTTTCCTCAGATTAGGGGACCAAAACTGCACACAATATTCTAGGTGCGGTCTCACCAAGGCATTGTACAACTGCAGTAGAAACTCCCTGCTCCTGTACTCAAATCCTTTTGCTAGGATCCTGTTGCTCTTGTAGGATCTCCTGAGTCAAAGGGAGCAGTATCACTCTCTCCTAATACTTTCAATCTCTGACTGTGATTACCTGTCCCTGAGCTGGTGCTGGTTTCAATATGGTACCAGGGATGTTAAGATGGCTAGAAAACATAAGGTGTGTTCACCTTCATTAATCAGTAGATTGAGATCAGGAGTTGTAAGGTAACCTTGCAGCTCAATAAAACCCTAGTTGGACCACATTTGGAATATTGTATTCAGTTCTGGTGTCATTATAGAAAGGATGTGGAAGTTCTAGAGAGAGTGAAGAGGAGATTTACCAGGATGCTACTGGATTGGAGAGCATGCTTTGTGTACAAAGACTTAGCAAGCTAGAGCTATTCTTTTTAAAGTGGAAGATGTGAGATGACTTGGAGGTGTACAACCTAGATTGAGTGGACAGCCAGAGACTTTTTCGAAGGGTGGAAATAGCTAATATGAGAGGGCATAATTTTAAATTGATTGGAGGGAATTATGGGAGGTGGGGGGAATGTCTGAGGGGTAAGTGTTTTTTTACAGAGAGTGGTGAATGTGTGGGACGTGCTGCTGGGGGGTGGTGTTTGAGGCAGATTCATTAGGGGACTTTAAGAAATTCTTGAATAGACATACATGTTACAATAATGGAAACACGAGGAAATCTGCAGATGCTGGAAATTCAAGCAACACACACCAATTTTGAATTTCCAGCTTCCCCCAGCATCTTGTGTGTGTTGTTAGAATAATGGAAGTTATTTAAGAGGGAAAGTTCAAATTGATTTTAGAGTAGGTTAAAGAGTCAGCACAACATTGTGGGCTAAAGGGCCCATGCTGCGCTGTAACATTTTCTGCTCTGTGTTCCAAGTCATTATTCAAATGAATGAGAGACATTGACAATGGCTGGGAGAAAAATGAACAGTTGTAGTTTTACAGTTTAAGTTAATCATAATTATTTAATTGATTTCAGTGCTTGTGTAAACTTAGTTTAAATGCAAAGGATATGTGCCAAATGTTATCAATTATAACAGTAAGATGTAATGCTGAGGATTTTACTTGGAATATTGGGCCCCATTTCTAAGAAAGGATGTGCTGTCATTGGAGACGGTCCAGAGGAGGTTCACAAGAATGAACTATTCATTTACTTAGAGATGCAATGTGGTATAGCCCTACTGTGAACTGCACTGCCCAGCAACCCTAGATAATTCATGGCACGATTTACATTGATCAATGAACCTACTAATGTATAGGTCTTTGGACTGTAGGAAAAACCGGGGCACCTAGGGTAAACCCATGCATTCCACGGGGAGGATGTACAAACTCCTTACTGAAGACGCTGGGACTGAACTCCGAAGCACAAGCTGTAATAACATCGGGCTAACTGCTATGCTACTATGGTGCCCCACAGTGATCCCAGGAATGGAAGTGTTAATGTATGAGGGGCATTTGATGGCTCTGAGCCTGTACTCAATGGAGTTCAGAAGAATGAGGGGGGGGGATCTCATTGAAACCTATTGAATGTTGAAAGGCCCAGAAAGAGTGGATGTGGACAGGATGTTTCCAATAGTGGGAGAGTCTAAGACCAGACGGTACAACCTCAGAATAGAAGGACGTCCCTGTAAAAGAGAGATGACCAGGAATTTATTTAGCCAGAGGGTGGCGAATCTGTGCAATCCATTGCCACAGAAGGCTGTGTAGCCTAAGTCACTGGGTATATTTGAAGCAGAGGTCGATAGGTTCTTGATTAGTAAGGGTGTCACAGTTACGAGGAGAAGACCAAAGAATGGGGCTGAGCAGGATAATAATTGGCCAAGATTGAAATGCGAAGCAGACCTAATAGGCCAAGTAGCCTAATTCTGCTCCTGTGTCTTATGGTCTAAATGTTCATGAATGCTATCAAGGTCCTGATCACATGAATAGCCTTTAACAGTTTGTGAGTCTAGATGAGTAGGACGTTGGGGTCGTGGGACCTCACTACCTGTTAAAAGGGATTTCTGTCGGCTCAGCTGGCTGGCTGCGCTAAGACAGACCCCATGCTTCACTGGGAAACAGCTGCCTGCTTACAGTCAAGTCCCCAGAGGAAAATTGTGGCAGAACAAAGAACGTTGATGGCCTAGTCACAGGTGGGTAACAATTTTTCAAGTAACAAAAAATCTGCCCAATGTTTTCTCCATTTCAGAAATGAAGTCTGAAACAGTCCAAAAAAATGACAAATACTATTACTTATATTGAAAGCAACTTCAGTGGTCCATTGAACTCTCAGTTGGTCTGTTGTATATGCTGCAGACTGCGGATAATTGGCAAAGTATTTCACTATTCATACTACAAGCCAGATCTTGTTCCAATGGTAGCTGATGTTTTTCCAATTATCCATTGGCCTCAATGTACTTGACTGAGTTAGAGCACTTCATTCAGCAAAAACAATAGTTCTTGTAATTCATCCCATATACATTTCAGCTATCAACTTTTTTGTGAATTTTTTTGTTTTTTTTTACAATAAGTAATGACTCTAAACTTTGTATATTAACTGATGTGACCACCACACAAGTTCGTGCCTGAACAATGAGTCTACTAATCATCTATACAGACTCTTCCACACATCAGCTTACTATAACTGAGGACAATCTTTTTTTTCTGTTAATAAGACCATAAGATATAGGAGCAGAATTAGGCCATTTGGCCCCTTGAGTCTGCGCTGCCATTTCATCACGGCTGATCCAATTTTCCTCTTGGCCCTAATTTCCTACCCTCTCCCCATATCCCTTCATGCCCTGACCAATTAAGAATCTATCAATGTCTGCTTTAAATGTACATAAAGACTTAGCCTCCACAGCTGCCTGCAGCAAAGAATTCCAGATTCACCACTCTCTGGCTAAAGAAATTGCTCAACTCTGTTCTAAGAGGATGCCCCTTTATTCTGAGGCTGTGTCATCTGGTCTTAGACTCTCCCACCATAGAAAACATCCTTTCCACATCCACTTGATAGGTTTAAATAAGGTCACCCCTCATTCTGCTGAATTTTAGTAAATACAGGTCCAGAGCCATCAGACACTCTTCATATGGCTAGACATTCAATCCTGGAATCATTCTCATGAACCTCCTTAGAACCCTCTCCAGTTTCACAACCTTTCTAAAAAAAAAGGGGTTTAAAACTGCTCACAATACTCTAAGCCTAACCAGTGCTTTAAAAAGTCTCAACATTATGTCCTTACTTTTATATTCCAGTCCTCTCAAAATGAATGCTAACATTGCATTTGCCTTCCTCACCACAGACTTAATCTGAAAATTAACCTTTAGGGAATCCTACACGAGCAATCCTAAGTCCCTTTGTGCCTCAGTTTCCTGTATTTTCTCTCCATTTAGAAGATAATCAACCCATTCATTTCGGTTATGATTAATGTATCAGTTTCTCCTACCTGGTGTAGATGGTCGTTCAAGTATGTTCAGTTGATGATATATAAAGGCCTGACTATCGTGGACAGAGTCCATGTCAATCTCTTCATCTTCTTGAGAATTAGAAAACTAAAGAGAAAACAGAAAGAAGATGTTTCCCCTTCAAACTACAGATATAAATAGCTATGATTGGGAATTAAAATGTTAACTGTCACTGCAATGATCAGTTCAGTTCCTAGAAACAAAGCAATAATATCTGTGAATCTGCTGGGGAAGCCAGATCCAGTGTCTGTGAATCCACAAGTACACTAAAGGCTGGAGGCCGAAGACAACAGCCTGTCCTGGAGTCGGAGGACAGAGTATTTGAGGAACGGCACCTTATTTCACTGTTCTTGCCTTGTTGCTAGGTATGTTCTGTTTTGCTGTGTTCTGTCTTGTTCCACCAAGCTGCATGGACTTGGTACATTGGCACGAGAATGTGTGGCAAAATTTGTAGGTTATCTCAGCACACTCTTGGGTGTGTTGGCTGTTAACACTGTATGTTTCGATGTACATGTGATAAATAAATCTGAATCTGAGTTAACTTTTTAGGAATTTTGAATGTGATGTAAAATACTTCATAAAAATCCAAATTTACCACATTAGGTATGCAGGTATCCTTCTACCTTGTTGCTTACAGCCTCAAGAAGCCCTTAACAGTCCTGTGAACATGCTTCTAGTATAATATTAATTGGATATTAATATACTCCCTTCATTTTCAGATCACTGATCACTTGTGTTAATAACAGATTATATTATTGATATGAGCTGAAGCAGCTTAAAAAAAGCTGAATATGAGAAGGTAACACTGAGTAAGAGCATCAAATTAATATTAAACAAGAGGCATGTACACAGGACTATTAAGGGGTTTTGAGGCTGTAAGCAACAAGGTAGAAGGATACCTGCATATCTACTGTGGTAAATTTGGATTTTTATAAAGTATTTCACA
The DNA here is from genome assembly GCF_030144855.1 of Hypanus sabinus. Classification (NCBI taxonomy): domain Eukaryota; kingdom Metazoa; phylum Chordata; class Chondrichthyes; order Myliobatiformes; family Dasyatidae; genus Hypanus; species Hypanus sabinus. The sequence continues at coordinate 208,007,483 of NC_082706.1, read as the reverse complement.
TCACACTCGGGATTCTTAAAACCAGAGACATCATGTTAAAAACTGGTTCACAGGCAAACGAAAGAGAGCAAGAATAAACAGAACGCCAGTAAAATGTCAGATTTTATGTAATTTGTGAGCTTGTGCAAGGATCAGCCCAGACTTCAGCTATTTACAGTCTTTATTAAGTTGGACACTCATTCTGCTGAGTACTTTCAGTTCCCAGCTCTGACGTACAGCTTCAATTCTTCACCTCATTCCAATTCTGCCCTCTATCTGCTATGGTATTCCAATGTGGCCAGTGTTAGCTTCAGAAAAAAACAAGACAACTCATCTTTCAGCTAGAATCCCACTAACCTCAGACTTCTGCTTTGAGTTTAACTTGAGAAGAGGAAATTTACCAGGATGTTGCCATAACTAGAGGGCATATCTTATGAGAAGATGTTGAGTGAGCTAGGGGTTTTCTCAGGAGTGAAGGAGGATGAAGAGGTGACTTGACAGAGGAGTGGAAGATGATGAGAGGTACAGATAGAGCGGACAGCCAAAGACTTTTTCCCCAGAGTGGAAATGGCTAATACAAGGGGATGTCATTTTAAAGTGATTGGAGAAAAGCATAGGGGGAATGCCAGAATGCTCTTTACACAGAGAGTGGTAGGTGATTGGAATACCCTGCCAGGGATGGCAGTAGAGAGACACATTACGGGCATTCAAGAAACTCTTGGATAGGCACATACATAATAGGAAAAATGGAGGGCTGTGTAGGAGGGAAGGGTTTGATTGATCTTGAGTTGGTTAAAAGGTCAGTACAATACCTTGGGCCAAAGGGCCTTCACTGTGCTGTAATATTCTACATTCAGACTGCAACCATTGCTTTCATTTCCTCTCAAAGTCCACTTTTCTACTCAGGCTATTTAATAGAGATTGGCTCTAGCAAAGCTACTGGAAGAGGAATCGGGTTGGGTTTTAGTATAGGATAAGTAATGCTTGGATCCTTGTACCTCTTTCTTCCTTAGACTCAGAGTTTATCCTATACTCCCTCACTTTTTGCTGCAGATTCTCACATCTTCTCTGAACACATTATTTTTCTATAGTTGCATCATCATTACTCCTGCCTTCCATTATTACCACTCAATGCTTGACAACCGGGTCAGGTCACAGATCTCTCAGTGGGTGAGCATCTGGGGGACAGTGACCACTGCTCCCTGGTCTTTAGCATTATCATGGAAAAGGATAGAATCAGAGAGGACAGGAAAAATTTTAATTGTGGAAGGGCAAATTATGAGGCTATAAGGCTAGAATTTGCGGGTATGAATTGGGATGATGTCTTACAGGGAAATGTACTATGGACATGTGGTCGATGTTTAGGGACCTCATGCATGATGTTAGGGATAAATTTGTCCCGGTGAGGAAGATAAAGAATGATAGGGTGAAGGAACCATGGGTGACAAGTGAGGTGGAGAATCTAGTCAGATGGAAGAAGGCAGCATACATGAGGTTTAGGAAGCAAGGATCAGATGGGTCTATTGAGGAATATAGGGTAGCAAAAAAAAATCTTAAGAAGGGGCTGAGGAGAGCAAGAAGGGGGCATGAGCAGGCCTTGGCGAGTAGGGTAAAGGAAAACCCCAAGGCATTCTTCAATTATGTGAAGAACAAAAGGTTGACAGGAGTGAAGATAGGACCGATTAGAGATAAAGGTGGGAGATGTGCCTGGAGGCTGTGGAAGTGAGCGAGGTCCTCAATGAATACTTCTCTTCAGTATTCACCAATGAGAGGGAACTTGATGATGGTGAGGACAACATGAGTGAGGTTGATGTTCTGGAGCATGTTGATATTAAGGGAGAAGAGGCATTGGAGTTTTTAAAATACATTAGGACGGATAAGTCCCCGGGGCCCGATGGAATATTCCCCAGGCTGCTCCATGAGGTGAGGGAACAGATTGCTGAGCCTCTAGCTAGGATCTTTATGTCCTCGTTGTCCATGAGAATGGTACCAGAGGATTGGAGGAAGGCAAATGTTGTCCCCTTGTTCAAAAAAGGTAGTAGGGATAGTCCGGGTAATGATAGACCAGTGAGTCTTACGTCTGTGGTGGGAAAGCTGTTGGAAAAGATTCTTAGAGATAGGATCTATGGGCATTTAGAGAACCATGGTCTGAACAGGGACAGTCAGCATGGCTTTGTGAAGGGCAGTTCGTGTCTAACAAGCCTGATAGAGTTCCTTGAGGAGGTGACCAGGCATATAGATGAGGGTAGTGCAGTGGACGTGATCTACATGGATTTTAGTAAGGCACTTGACAAGGTACCACAAGGTAGGCTTATTCAGAAAGTCAGAAGGCATGGGATCCAGGGAAGCTTGGCCAGGTAGATTCAGAATTGGCTTGCCTGCAGAAGGCAGAGGGTCGTGGTGGAGGGAGTACATTCAGATTGGAGGGTTGTGACTAGTGGTGTCCCACGAGGATTGGTTCTGAGACCTCTACTTTTCGTGATTTTTATTAACGACCTGGATGTGGGGGTAGAAGGGTGGGTTGGCAAGTTTGCACATGACACAAAGGTTGGTGGTGTTGTGGATAGTGTTGAGGATTGTCGAAGATTGCAGGGAGACATTGATAGGATGCAGAAGTGGACTGAGAAGTGGCAGATGGAGTTCAACCCGGAGAAGTGTGAAGTGGTACACTTTGGAAGAACAAACTCCAAGGCAGAGTACATAGTAAATGGCTGGATACTTGGGAGTGTGGAGAAGCAGAGGGATCTGGGGGTACATGTCCACAGATCCCTGAAAGTTGCCTCACAGGTAGATAGGGTAGTTATGAAAGCTTATGGAGTGTTAGCTTTCATAAGTCGAGGGATAGAGTTTAAGAGTCGCGGGGTAATGATGCAGCTCTATAAAACTCTGGTTAGGCCACACTTGGAGTACTGTGTCCAGTTCTGGTCGCCTCATTATAGGAAGGATGTGGAAGCATTGGAAAGGGTACAGAGGAGATTTACCAGGATGCTGCCTGGTTTAGAGAGTATGCATTATGATCAGAGATTAAGGGAGCTAAGGCTTTACTCTCTGGAGAGAAGAAGGATGAGAGGAGACATGATAGAGGTGTACAAGATATTAAGAGGAATAGATAGAGTGGACAGCCAGCGCCCCTTCCCCAGGACACCACTGCTCAATACAAGAGGACATGGCTTTAAGGTAAGGGGAGGAAAGTTCAAGGGGGATATTAGAAGAAGGTTTTTTTTACTCAGAGAGTGGTTGGTGCGTGAAATGCACCGCCTGAGTCAGTGGTGGAGGCAGATACACTAGTGAAGTTTAAGAGACTACTAGACAGGTATATGGAGGAATTTAAGGTGGGGGGGTTATATGGGAGGCAGAGTTTAAGGGTCAGCAAAACATTGTGGGTCGAATGGCCTGTACTATGCTGTATTGTTCTTTGTTCTCTTTAATATCTTTTCTTGTATTGTACTTATTAATATCTGTTCTCTTTTAATAACCAGCTTCTAATGAAAAAATCTCTTTTCTCTTTCCCATAAATCCTGATAACTGGCTAGATATTTTCAGCAATCTACTTCTGTTACAATTATGAAAAAGAATTGCTCTCATTTCATAAAATTAATCTCCAGATATTTTAAAAAACCTCCTTACTTTGATTTTTAGTTTAACTTTGCTGTTGTCTTCATCTTTTTCCAGAACTTGGCCAGGTTCCAGTGGAGAGCCAAGTGGAGTCTCGGCTTTTCTCTTCACACTCTGCGCTCCAGGTATAGTGGATGCAGGGTCCTTAGCAAGATGATCTTCCTCCTGAGAAAGAACTCATGTTCATAATAATACATCTTTCACAGTTTGACAGCTCCTTGCTGACAACCAACAAAGGTGCACCTCAAGGATGTGTGCACTCTACACCCATGACTGTGTGGTCAATCACAGCTCAAAAGTCATCTATAAATTTGCCAATGAATTTCAGATGGTGATGAGGAGGTGTATATAGTGAGATAGATCAGCTGGTTGAGTTGTATTGCTACAACAACCTTGTATTCAAAGTTAGTAAAACCATGGAATTGATTGTGGACTTCAGGGTGCGGAATCAGTGGGAGGACATGCCAGTCCTCATTAAGAGGTTAGCATTGGAAAGGGTGAGCCATTTCAAGATTCCTGGGTGTCAACATCTCTGAAGATCTATCCTGGGCCCAAAACATTGATGGTAGCAAGGCAGTGGATGCATTTCATTAGAAGAGATTTGGTATGTCACCAAAAATGACCAAATTTCTGCAATGTGCTGTGGAAAGCATTCTAACTGGTTACATCACCATCTGGTATGGAGGGAGCATTGCACAGGATTGGAAAAATCTGCAAAGGGTTGTAAACTCAGCTAGCTCCATCATGACTCCCCAGCATCGAGGACACCTTCAAAAGGCAATGCCTCAAAAAGAAGGCACCCATCGTTAAGGACATGCCCTCTTATCATTGTTACAATCAAAGAGGTGACACTGGAACTACAAGACATGCACTCAATATTTTAGGAACAGCTTCTTCCCCTCTGCCATCAGATTTCTGAATGGACAATGAACCCATGAACACTGCCTAGTATTTTTTGTTTTTTTTTTGTACTATTTAATTTTTTTAATACACCCTTATTATAAATTATAGTATTTTTATGCATTGCACTATACTGCTGCTGCAAGACAACAAATTTCACAACACATGTCAGTGATAATAAACCTGATTCTGATTCAAGATCTCTATAAATGCTTCACAGATAAAGCATTTCAAAAGGAAAAATAAAGAATGATACCTTGGTGCATTAAAAAGGATGACTTACTGTAAGTTCAAGAAACCTGGATGTTGAAGTTGTTTGGATGAAGATGACAATTAGAAAAGGAAAGAAACTACTGATAGGACTAGTGTACTGGCTCTAAACCACACAGTAAGATGGAGAATAAAGTAAAATTAGTGAGAGTTTGTCAGAGATAGGGTGATAATCACGGAAGATGTTAATCTACATGCAAATTCGAAACATCAAATCAACTTTCAAGGTAAACTTATTATCAGAGTACTTATATATTACAATGTACTAGCTCTGGATTCTTTTTCTTGCAGGAACTCACAGCAAAAATAAGGAAATACAACAGTATCTATAAAACACATACATAATTAAAGCAACACACACAAAGAAAGGGAAGGAGAAGGAGACTCACTGGGAGGTATTAGACAGGTAAGAAGAGGCAGAGTGGGGAATAGAAGAAGAAAGGAGGGGGAGGGATATTTTAAAACTTAATTAAAAACTTAATTAAATCAATGTGCGAAAGAAGACAAAGTAAGCAAATAAAAAATACTGAGAACAAGAGTTTAGAGTCCTGGAAAGTGAATATGTAGGTTGTGGAAAGAGCCTGATGTTTTAAGGGTAGTAACTGTTCCTGAACCTGGTGGTGTGGGACCAAGGGCTTCTGTATCTCCTGCCCGATAATTGTAGCAAGAAGAGAGCATGAAGATGAGAAATTTACGGATGCTGGAAATCCAAACGCGCGCACACGTACTAGCACACACACACACACACACAAACACAAAATGCTGGCAGAACTCAGAAGATCAGGCAGCACCTTTGGAAAAAAGTAAACAGTCAATGTTTCAGGCTGAGACCCTTCATCAAGAAGAGAGCATAGTCTATATAGTGGGGGTCTTTATTGATGGATGGCAAGTTCACAGCCAATCAAAAACAAGACTGTAGTAACACACAAAATGCTGGAGGAGCTCAGCAGCTCGGGCAGTATCTATGGAAAGGAATAAAGAGATGACATTTCTGGCTGAGATCCTTCATCAGTAAGCCTGGTAGAATGCAATGAGGTAGGATTAATTAATGATCTCATGGCAAAAATACACCTAGGCAGAAATGAACATCATTCACAGAAATTTTACATTTAGCCTGTAGAAGAACGGAATGGGCTCAAGGTTGACATTTAAAAATTAAACAAGGGCAATTAGGTGACTAGGTGAAAAGTCAGCTAAAATGTTGGTGAAGTAGATTAGTTGATCAGTCAATTGAGAAACAGTGACGGACACTGAAAAGGATTTTAAGAGTATTTGGAATAGTTATATTCTAACAAAGAATGACCAATGCCATGGTTAACCAAAAATGAATTGGGAGCAGGGCTGAAGATTGAACAGAGAGTAAAACACCAAAGAATCATTAAAAGATCAATAGAAAAGGTAAAAAATTAAGGTATGAGACAGCATTAGTTACAATTGCAAAAAAAAAAGTTTCTATTAATTTAGGAAAATAACGAGGTAACATGCAACACACACAAAATACTGGAAGAACTAAGCAGGCCAGGCAGCATCTATGGCAAAGAGTAAACAGTTCTGTTTCAGGCCGAGACCCTTCATCAGAACTTTTCCCAAGATTCCATGCTGTTTTGTACTCAGTTATTGGTGCAGAACCTGAATCATAGACTTCCCATTCAAAACTGGAGAGCTACCTCAAAATGAAGTCAATAAACCCAGCAGATTGCATCACATACAACACACACAAAATGCTGGTGGAACAGAGCAGGCCAGGCAGAATCTATAGGAAGAAGTACAGTCTAACAGAAGTTAGAGAAATCAATGTTCATGCCATCAGGTTGGAGGCTACCCAGCCGGTATATAAGGTGTTTGTCCTCCAACCTGAGTGTGGCTTCATCTTGACAGTAGAGGAAGCCATGGATTGACATATCGGAATGGGAATGGAACGTGGAATTAAAATGTGTGGCCACTGGGAGATCCTGCTTTCTCTGGCAGACCGAGCATAGGTGTTCAGTGAAACGGTCTCCCAGCCTGCGTCAGGTCTCACCAATATATAGAAGGCCACACCAGGAGCACCGGACGCAGTATACCACACCAGCCGACTCACAGGTGAAGTGTCACCTCACCTGGAAGGACTGTCTGGGGCCCTGAATGGTGGTGAGGGAGGAAGTGTAAGGGCAGGTGTAGCACTTGTTCCGCTTACAAGGATAAGTGCCAGGAGGGAGATCGGTGGGAAGGGATGTGGGGGGGAGGGGGGGGAACACGAATGGACAAGGGAGTTGCGTAGGGAGCAATCCTTGCGGAAAGCAGAAGGTGGGGAGGGAGATTTGCTTGATGGTGGGATCCCGTTGGAGGTGGCAGAAGTTACGGAGAGTTATATGTTGGATCTGGAGGCTGGTGGGGTTGTAGGTGAGGACAAGGGGAATTCTATCTCTAGTGGGGTGGCAGTAGGATGGGGTGAGAGCAGATGTGCGTGAAAGGGAGAGATGCATTTGAGAGCAGAGTTGATGGTGGAGGAATGGAAGCTCTTTTCTTTAAAAAAGGAAGACATCTCCTCCGTCCTGGAATGAAAAGCCCCATCCTGAGAGCAGATACGGCAGAGAGGGAGGAATTGTGAGATGGGGATGGCATTTTTGCAGAGACAGGGTGAGAAGAGGAATAGTCCAGGTAGCTGTGAGTCCGTAGGCTTATAGTAGACATCAGTAGGTAAGCTGTCTCCAGAGATACAGACAGAAAGATCAAGAAAGGGGAGGGAGGTGTCGGAAATGAACCAGGTAAATTTGAGGGCAGGGTGAAAGTTGGACGCAAAGTTAATAAAGTCAACGATCTTAGCATGTGTGCAGGAAGCAGCGCCAATGAAGTCATTAATATAGCGAAGGAAAAGTGGGGGACAGATACCAGTGTAGGCTTGGAACATGGACTGTTCCACAAAGCCAACAAAAAGGCAGGCATAGCTGGGACCCATACGGGTGCCCATGGCAACACCTTTAGTTTGGAGGAAGTGGAAGGAGCCAAAGGAGAAATTATTACGAGTAAGGACTAATTCCGCTACACAGAGGAGAGTGGTGGTAGAGGGGAACTGGTTAGGTCTGGAATCCAAAGAGAAGTGGAGAGCTTTGAGACCTTCCTGGTGGGGGATGGAGGTATATAGGGACTGGACACCCATGGTCAAAATAAGGTGGTGGGGGCCAGGAACAGTCTACACTGACGTATTTTATATCATTATTGAGGATTTCAATCAGGCTTATTTGAGGAAATCCCTCCCCATATTCAATCAGCAAATAACCTGTAGGATCAGAGATCCCAACACACTAGACCACTACTATTCTAAGATAAGGAATTCCTACCATTCCATGCCCAGACTGTATTTTGGGAAATCGGATCACTTGGCTGTCTTCTCCTACCTGCAAACAGGCAGAGGCTGAAGAGCAAGGCTCCAGAGATTAGGACAATAAAGAGGTGGTTGCAGGAGGCTGAGGGGTGGCTATGGGATTGCTTCGAGTTAGTGGCATGGGCCGTGTTCAAGGACTCATCCGTGGATCTGAATGAATACTGAGTGGTTGTCACAGAAGTTATAAAGACAGTCATAGATGAGTGTCTCCCCACAAAATCATTCAGAGACTTTCCCAACCTAAAGCCCTGGATAAACCATGTGATCCGGAATCTGCTGAGAGCCAGATCAGAGGCATTCAAATCTGGTGACCAAGACAGTTACAATCTCTGGAAAGCCATCTTATGGGCAAAGTGGCAACTCCTTTCTAAACGTGAATCAATGTAGGATGCTCGACAACTGTGGCAGGGCTTGAATGCTATATCCTCCTACAAAGTGAAATCAAGCATCACAGGTGACAACAGGGCTTCACTTCCAGATGAGCCCAATGCCTTCTATGTTCACTTTGACAGTCAAAACATTGAGGAACCTTCAGGCCACAGCCCCCAATGACCTTGTCATTTCGGGCTCTGAAGCTGACATGAGAGCACCCTACAGGACGGAAGCAATCAGCCCAGATGGGGTACCTGGTCGAGTACCAAAGATCCGTGCTGTTCAACTAGCTGGAGCATTCACTGAGATCTTTAACCTCTCACTTGCAATCTGAGGTAGCCACCTACTTCAAGTATACCAGTGCCTAAGAAGAACGTGGTAACCTGCCTCAATGGCTATCGTCCACTCTGATGAAGTGATTTGAGAGCCTGGTGATGAAACGTATTAACTCCTGCCTGAGAAGCGACTTGGATCTGCTCCAATTTGCCTACCAGCACAACAGGCCCACAGCAGATGCCATGTCATTGGCTCTTCACTCAACCCTGGAACATCTAGATAGCAAAGATGCGTACATCAGGATGTTCCTTATCAACTACTGTTCAGCAGTCAATACTATCATTTCCTCAAAGCTAATCAATAAGCTTCAAGACCTTGGCCTCAATACCTCCATGTGTAATTGGATCCTTGATTTCCCAGCTGCAGATCCCAGCAAGTTCAGATTGGCAACATCTCCTCCACAATGTCCATCAGCAAGGCTGTGTGCTTAGTCCTTTGCTCTGCTTGTTCTACACACGACTGTGTGGCTAAGCACAGTTCCAATGCCACATTTAGTTTTGCTGATGATACCACTGTAGTAGGCCGATTCCAAGGTGGCGACGAATCTGCATTTCGGAGGGAGATTGAAAATCTGACTGGTGATAAAACCACCTCCTGCTCAATGTCAGCAAAACTAAGGAGCTGATTATTGACCAAGAGGAGGAAACTGGAGTTCCATGAGCCAGTCCTCATCAAGAGATCAGGATTAGATAAGTGCAATTACAAAGAAAGCAGGACAGTACTTCTACTTCCTTAGAAGTTTGTGAAAATTTGGCACGATATCTAAAAGTTCAACAAATTTCTATGGATGAGTAGTGGAGAGTATATTGACTGGTTGCATCATGGCCTAGTGTGGAAACACCAATGGCCTTGAACAGAAAAGCCTACACAAAGTACAATCCGGCCCAGTCCATTATGCCCTCCCCACTACTAAGCACATCCACATGGAACACTACCATGGGAAAGCAGCATCTATCATCAGGAACCCTCACCACTCAGGGTACGCTTCCTTCTCACTGCTGCCAACAAGAAGGTGGCACAGGAGCCTCAGGGCATCACCAAATTCAGGAACAGTTATTACCCCTCAACAATCAGGATCTTGAACCAAAAGGGAACTCACTCAACTTCACTTGCCCCATCACTGACCTGTTCTCACACCCATTAATTGACTTTCAAGGACTCAGCTCATGTTTTGATATTTATTGCATCTATTATTATTATTATTACTCCTTTTTGTAATTTCTTTTTGCATTTTCACAGTTTGTTGTCTTCTGCACACTGGTTATTGCACTGATGGTGTGGTCTTTCATTGACCCCCATTATGGCTATCGGATTTATTGAGTAGCCCACAGGACAATGAATCTCAGGGTTGTATATGGTGACATACATCTAGTTTGATAATAAATTTACTTTGAACTTTTTACTTTGAGAGTTGGAAATATTTTCACAGAGAGTTATGGATACTCAGTTGTTTTCTGCTTTAAGAGATACAGCATGGTAACACGACTTTCTGGCCCAACAAACCCATGTCACCTAATTGCAAACATATGTGACCAATTACTAACCCGTACATCTTTGCAATGAGAGAGGAAACCCACGCAGTCATGGGAGGATATACAAACCCCTTACAGATAGTGGCAGCATTGAACCCGGATAGCTGGCGGGGTAATAGCGTTATAGTACCGTGCTGCCTAACTGACCCAAGCCTGAGTACAAAATATTTTGACCACTAAAATAATTAGAAATAGTAATTAAGTAACAGTGGACTTGTGGCATAGGATCAGATAAGTTAATGAGTAATACAGTAGGGTTGAAGAGCTCTATGGATATTCCTGTCTTGGGGCCTTAAAGTTATTATAGCTGTGGTGGTAGTAGGTATAAGCTCCCACTACCTATTAAATGCTTCAAATGATGTGCATTTCAAATAGCCTCTGACAATCAAGTCCAGCTCCTGGTCTTCAAGTGTAGCTTAGCTATGAAGCCTGGTGGAACTGTTTCTACTGACAGGAGAAGGGGCAAAGGCTGATTACTGGTGTCTTAAAACCAGTCACTTTGAGCAGATGAGACTCGTCAACTGTGGTTGGCAGCTCATCGAGAAGAAGGAAAACTCTGAACTCAAACCTCTGCTGCCTTGTGTCTATATCCACACACTGGGAAGGCTTCGGGAGGAAGCTTCGAGGAAAAGACTGGAGCCTCAGTCCCTAAGGCAGTCCTATGCTGGGTTCATAGCCTTCTGGCAACTCCTGTGACACCACTGATGCCAATCTGTATCGGTCTCTGCTGTTCCTTTGGATTCATCAGCTGTGTGGAGGGGGCAGCCTGTTACTGGGGTAACAGCTTGCTCTCCACATCATACTGCCTTGGATTGCCCATCACGCAGATACCATCCATGGTCAACACCAACCAAGCTGATTTCTTCAGATGTCATTATAAAGAAATTTGTGCCATGAAGTACCAACTTTAACTTTGAAACGAGAATAAATGACTTCATGTGCAGATATAAAATTTCTTCTCAGTTAGGGTAGGTTGAGGTGGTGGCATCCATCGGTCTCAAGAGACCATGGATCTGTACCTGGAGTTTCCAGGGCACAGGCCTGGGCAGGGTTGTATGGGAGACAGGCAGTTGCCCAAGCTGCAGGCCTTCCCCTCTCCACGCCACCGATGTTGTCCAAGGGAAGGGCACTAGGACCCATGCAGCTTGGCACCGGTGACGTCGCAGAGCAATGTGTTGTTAAGTGCCTCGCTCAAGGACACAACGTGCTGCCTCAGCTGAGGCTCGAACCAGTGACCTTCAGGTTACTAGTCTGATGCCTTGCCCACTAGGCCACGCACCAACACTCTTGAGGGGCAACCTGCCTTTTCACAAGAATATCAGAAGTCTGACCACTTTATTGGGTACATCTGTACACCTGCTCTTTCACTGTAAATATCCAATCAGCTGATCATTGTGGCAGCAATTAATGCATAAAAGCATTCAGACATGGTTAAGAGATTCAGTTGTTCAGACCAAAAATCAGAGTGGGGAGGAAATGTGATTGAAGTGATTTTGATGGTGGAATGACAGGGTGGTTTTGAGTATCTCAGTAACTGCTCATCTCCTGGGATTCTCACGCACAGGTCTCTAGAGTTTACAGAAAATGGTGTGAGAAACAAAAGCATCCATTGAATTGCAGGGTGAAAATGATTTGGTAATGAGAGAGGTGAATGGCCAGACTGGCTGGTTGAAGCTGACAGGAAGGCAATAGTAGCTCGAATAACCTCGCGTTACAACAGTGGTGTGTAGAAGAACATTTCTGAACGCACAACGCATCAAACCTTGAAGTGGATGGGCTACCGCATCAGTAGAAGACCACGAACATACACTTGGTGTATAACAACACACACAAAATGCTGTTGGAACACAGCAGGCCAGGCAGCATCTATAAGGAGAAGCACTGTCGATGTTTCGGTCCGAGACCCTTCGTCAGGACTAGATATATAATGCCCCTTTGCAATTCACAGGCTGCTGATTACACATTAATAACCCCAGACAGGGCTATTTGATTAACGGTGACACTGTACTGGGCACTTTAACTAGGAACAACAAGGAGCTTTTAAGATAACATGAAAATTGGGAGGAAAAAATGTGTAATGATCTATGCAAAGATGAAAGGCAGCAAAGAGGGTTTAAGGATACTGGTCACTGGAAAAGTTCCAGACGATTCAAAATAAAACATAAATCTGAAACTGGCTGGAACTGCAGAGTTTACCAGAACCAAGCCTACAGATGGGAAACCTTTGTGGCTGTACTGAAGCATGCCAAATTTCATAAAGCAAACAAACATGGAAAAATAACCTTTGGTCTTGTAACTAATCCAACACAGTTCAAAACTGCAATGAATTAAATCAAAGGAAAAGCAGATACAGTGGCATGCAAAAGTTTGGGCACCCTAGTCAAAATTTCTGTTGCTGTGAATAGCTAAGCGAGTAAAAGATGACCTGATTTCCAAAAAGCATAAAGTTAAAGAAGACACATTTCTTTAATATCTTAAGCAAGACTTCTTTTTATTTCCATCTTTTACAGTTTCAAAATAACAAAAAAGGAAAAGGGCCCGAAGTAAAAGTTTGAGCACACTACATGGTCAGTACTTTGACAAATGTCACAGCTTGTAAATGCTTTCTGTAGCCAGCTAAGAGTCTTTCAATTCTTGTTAGGGGGATTTTTGCCCATTCTTCCTTACAAAAGGCTTCTAGTTCTGTGAGATTCTTGGGCTGCCTTGCATGCACTGCTCTTTTGAGGTCTATCCACAGATTTTCGAGATGTGAGGGCCATAGCAAAACCTACAGCTTGTGCCTCTTGAGGTAGTCCATTGTGGATTTTGAGATGTGTTTAGGATCATTATCCTGTTGTAGAAGCCATCCTCTTTTCATCTTCAGCTTTTTTACAGATGGTGTGATGTTTACTTCCAGAATTTGCTGGTATTTAATTGAATTCATTCTTCCCTCTACCAGTGAAATATTCCCCGTGCCACTGGCTGCAACACAAGCCCAAAGCATGATCAATCTATCCCTGTGCTTCAACAGTTGGAGAGGTGTTCTTTTCATGAAATTCTGCACCCTTTTTTCTTCAAACATACCTTTGCTCCTTGCAGCCAAAAAGTTCTATTTTAACTTCATCAGTCACAGGACTTGTTTCCAAAATGCATCAGGCTTGTTTAGATGTTTCTTTGCAAACTTCTGATGCTGAATTTTGTGGTGAAGATGCAGGAAAGGTTTTCTTCTGATGATTCTTCCATGAAGGTCATATTTGTGCAGGTGTTGCTGCACAGTAGAACAATGCACCACCACTCCAGAGTCTGCTACATCTTCCTGAAGGTCTTTTGCAGTCAAACAGGGGTTTTGATTTGCCTTTCTAGCAATCCTACGAGCAGTTCTCTTGGAAAGTTCTCTTGGTCTTCCAGACCTCAATTTGACCTCCACCGTTCCTGTTAACTGCCATTTCTTAATTACATTACAAACTGAGGAAACGGCTACCTGAAAACACTCTGCTATCTTTTTATAGCCTTCTCCTGCTTTGTGGGCATCATTTATTTTAATTTTCAGAGTGCTAGGCAGCTGCTTAGAGGAGCCCGTGGCTGCTGATTGATGGGACAAGGCTTGAGGAGTCAGGGTATTTATAAAGCTTTGAAATTTGCATCACCTGGCCTATCCTAACGATGACTGTGAACAAGCCATAGCCCTAACAAGCTAATTAAGGTCTGAGACCTTGGTAAAATTTATCTGAGAGCTCAAATCTCTTAGAGTGCCCAAACTTTTGCATGATGCTCCTTTCTTTTTTCCCCACTCTAAAATTGTACAAAAGAAAAATAATACACTAATCTTGCTTAAAATGTTGAAAAGAATGCTTCATCTTTAACTTTATGACTTTTGGAGATCAGTTCATCTACTCAACTACTTACTTTACTGTCGCCAAACAATTGATACTAGAGCGTACAATCATCACAGCGATATTTGATTCTACGCTTCACGCTCAACTATTCACAGTAACAGAAATTTTGACCAGGGGTGCCCAAACTTTTGCATGCCACTGTATTCAGAAAAAAACTTCAAATGCTGAAGAAAAAGATCATTATTTTTCCCTGTAACAAAATACATCGGAGAATTGTTAGCAACTGAAAGGGGGAAAACAGATGATTAAGAGAAAAGCACCAGAGATTCTGCAGATGCTGGAAATCTAGAGCAACACATACAAAATACTGGAAGAACTCAGCAGGTCAAGCAGCATCTATGGAAATGAATGAATAATCGATGTTCTGGACCAAGACCCTTCTTCAGAACTGAAAAGGAAAGGGAATGATGCCAGAATAAAAAAGTGGGTGGAGGGGAAGCAGGACTAGCTGGAAGGTGATGGGTAAAGCTAGGTGGGTGGGAAAGGTAAAAGGCTGGGATTGGAAGGAATCTAATGGGAAGGTGAGAAGAGGTAAGAGGCCTGAGTGGGAAATAGAAGATGAAAGAGGAGGGGAAAAGAGAAAAAAAAGAGGGAAAAATATTACTGGAAGGAGAAATTGAAGTTCATGCCATCAGGTTTAAGGCTAGCTAGATGGAATTTCAGGTGTTGTTCTGCCACCCTCAGAGTGGAAAGAAAAAACTGGGTAAAGTATAGCAGGCGGAATCACTTAGAATGGTACAAAGCTCAGAGAGAGAATGTTTCATTCAGTTAACATCCAATGCAAATAGACAAAAATAACTAATAATGTAAAACAGAGATGAGGAGAGATTTCTTTAGCCACAGGGTGGTGAATCTGTGGAACACATTGCAACAGAAGACCGTGGAGGCTAAGTCACTGGGCATATTTAAAGTGAAGGTTGATAGATGCTTAATTAGTAAGGGTTTCAAAGGTTACGGGGAGAAGACAAGAGAATGGGGTTAAGAGGGATAATAAATCAGTCATGATGGAATAGTGTTGCAATTCAGTGGGTCAAATGGTCTAATTCAGCTCCTATGTCTTATGAGATTTAAACAAAAGAGAACTGATTTTAGAAGGACCTAACAAGAAATCCAGATGTTCAGGCTGGGTCAACTAACACCAAAACTGTTAATGTATTGGTAGGATGGGAGGGATATTGGGTTACATCACCATATGTTATGGAGGAGCCACTACACAGGGTTGGAAAAAGCTGTGTAAACACAACCAGCTCCATCATGGGTACTAGACTGCCCAGCATCAAGAACATCTTTAAAAGGTGATGCCTTAAAAAAGCAGCATTCATCATCGAGGACTGCCATCACCCAGGACATGCCCTCTTCTTCAAAAAAAAAGTACCTACACACAGTACTGTGCAAAACTCTTAGGCACATTACATATATGATGGATAGATAGATAGATAGATAGGGTGCCTAAGACTTTCCCACAGTATATTAGTTAAGATAGGAAGGTGGTTGGGAAACAGTGCAGTCCATGGCATAAAACAGGTTGAAAACCCTGTCTTAGAAGGATGAAAGGTCTTTAGGATGATGCAGATATAGAAATTGTCTTGGCCATGGAAGGAACAATACATAAGTAGTAGTTCACAAGGTAGAATACGAGGTAAATAGATTGACTCGACTGCCTCCTTACAGGTAAATCTGTAACCTGTTTTATGGAGCCTTACCATTAACTGAGGGGGTCCATGAACTCCAGGTTGGGAACCTCAGTCTAAATGAAGAAAGGTTTTTTTTGCAGCATTTCTTATCACAGATATGAAAAGATAGAAAATACATAGTTTCCTTACATTAATCTGGAAGCCAGGTATTAATCCATGCATGCTTGCACCGCCCAAAGTTTCTTGGCCACTTCCTCCTGTCTCAGGAATAATAATAGGATTCAGCACAGTCTTCTTTTCCTTCAAGTTGAGAACAAGGCCCAATTCCGGTAGAGGAAGGCATGAGGGTCGGCTGAGGCCAAACAATGTATAGTACATGTCCACAGCATCACAGCGAAGTCTCCAGTCATGGGAGGTTCCTTAATAACATTTACAAAAAAAAGAGGAACTTTTATGTTACCTACATCATTATTCAAGCAGGTACATCATTGAAGTACAGGAATACTATATAGGACCATAAGATGTAGGAGCAGAAGTAGGCTATTCATCCCATTGAGTCTGCTCTGCCATTCAATCATGGGCTGATCCAATTCTTCCAGTCATCCCCACTCCCCTGCCTTCTCTCCATACCCTTTGATGCCCTGGCTAATCAAGAATCTATCAATCTCTGCCTTAAATACACCCAATGACTTGGCCTCCACAGCCGCTCATGGCAACAAATTCCACAGATTTACCACCCTCTGACTAAAGTAATTTCTCTGCATCTCAGTTCTAAATGGACATCCTTCAATCCTGAAGTCATGCCCTGTTGTCCTAGAATCCCTTACCATGGGAAATAACTTTGCCATATCTAATCTGTTCAGGCCTTTTAACATTCGGAATGTTTCTATGAGATCCCCCTCATTCTCTGAACTCCAGGGAATACAGCCCAAGAGCTGCCAGACGTTCCTCATGCAAAACCCTTTCATTCCTGGAATCATTCTCCAGAATCTTTTCTGAACCCTCTCCAATGTCAGTATATCTTTACTAAAATAAGGAACCCAAAACTGCACACAATACTCCACATGTGGTCTCATGAGTGCCTTAAGAGTCTCAACATCACATCCCTGCTCTTATATTCTATACCTCTAGAAATGAATGCCAACGTTGCATTCGTCTTCTTCACAACTGACTCAACCTGGAGGTTAACCTTTTGGGTATCTTGCACAAGGACTCCCAAGTCTCTTCGCATCTCTGCATTTTGAATTCTCTCCCAATCTAAATAATAATCTGCCTGTTTATTTCTTCCACCAAAGTACATGACCATACACTTCCCCACATTGTATTTCATTTGCCACTACTTTGCCCATTCCCCTAAACTATCCAAGTCTCTCTGCAGGCTCTCTGTTTCCTCAACACTACCAACCCCTCCACCTATCTTTGTTTCATCAGCAAATTTATCCACAAATCCATTGATACCGTAATCCAAATCATTAACATACATTGTAAAAAGCAGCGGTCCCAACACTGACCCCTGTGGAGCTCCAGTGGCAACCAGCAGCCAGCCAGAATAGGATCCTTTTATTGCTACTCTCTGCTTTCTGCCAATCAACCAATGCTCCACCCATGCTAGTAATTTCCCTGTAATTCCATGGGCTCTTATCTTGCTAAACGGCTTCATTGTCAAAGGCCTTCTGAAAATCCAAGTACACCACACCTACTTCATCTCCTTTGTCTACCCTGCCTGTAATTTCCCCAAAGAATTGCAGTAGGTTTTCAGGCAGGATTTTCCTTTCAGGAAACCTTGTCATGTGCCCCCAGGTTTTCTGTAATCTCATTCCTCACTATCAATTCCAACAACTTCCCAACCACTGATGTCAGGCTAACAGGTCTACAGTATCCTTCCTGCTGCCTCCCACCCCTCATAAATAGCGGAGCAACATTTGCTATTTTCCCGTCATCCGGTACAACGTCAGAATCTATCAATTCTTGGAAGATCATCATTAATGCCGCCGCAATTTCTCCAGCTACTTCCTTCTGAGCCCAAGGGTGCATTCCATCAGGTCCAGGAGATTTATCCCATAGAAACATTCTGAATGTTAATACTGAAAATATTCAGCTAATCTGATTCTAACTGCACCATTAACTCATCCGGTCCCATTTTATCAGAACGATTTTCTTGATTCTGCTCATCACTTCTCCACCTCCTGAGAATAAGGTATTTTCTCTCTTTGAACAGCACACAAAATCCTAGAAGAACTCAGTGGATCAGGCAGCATCTACGGATGGAAATGGACAGTCAACTTTTTTTGTTGAGGCCCCTCATCTTGACTGGATGTAGTGATCTTGGAGCAATGAAAACGTAGCAGATGTTGAAAGTGGCTAGATCATAAAAGGATCCCAGATAGTCTTGGCTCAAAATGTCAATTGTTCACTTCTCTCCACAGACGACGCTTGACTTGCTGAGTTCCTCCAGTATTTTGTGTGTGTGAGGCCACAGAAAGAATTGTACACAAGAATGAATATTTTACTGGGTAGAATATTAGAGAACATGGGCTGGAGACCACACATACATGGATTGACTCTTGACTGCCTGCTTAGTTTAGAGGCAATTCTGGACAGCCCACAATATCACCAGCAGGCTTCAAATCCCATGAATGAAGGAAGGCAGTCTTTATTATGACAGTCCAGATCAATGGTCTCAAGCCAATACATTGACTATTTCTCTCTATAGATATTGCCTGATGCATTGAGTGTCTCCAGCTTTTTCTGTGTTGCTCCAGATTCCAGTATTTGCAGTTTCTTTTTTCCTCTCTATTAGTGACAAGGCTATATATAACATAGAGCATCCTCTTCCAGTTCTGACTAAAGTCTCAGAGTGAAACATTAATTTTATTTCTCTTTCTACAGATGCTGCTGGACCTGCTAAATACTTTGAACATAGGGAATGGGTGGTAAAGATTTGTTAGTCAACTGGACATTGACAAAAAAACACATGAAACAGGAAATTAAAGTAACGGTGTAAGATCATTTTATTTTCCTGAATTAATTCTCTTCCCTTTCATTCTGGGGAAGCAACACATTGTAAGTATACTTTCGCATAGTAATATAGCTAATATGCTTGATATGCTGAATAATAGATACAAACTCCAGCTGTTTGTCTTCAAATACATTAATCATAATCCATATTCAACTTTTGGAATTACACAATACTTCACAAACATGATGAACTGTTTTCAAGACTGCACTGAAACTGCCCTCCACTAAATATGATGTTGGAACATCCATTAAGAACATCGTGACATTTTTCCACAGCACAGAATAATGCTCAGAGATATCTTTCTGCAACCAAAAGTCTTCGATTTTTTGAATCTTGACATCAGTTCAATCATTTTGTAGTGAGATCAGTTCTTCCTCCACCCTTCCTATTAATACCTTATTAGAATAGATTTATGACCCAATCTGGAATTTAGATCGAGAGAAGATTGTAAGATCCTGAATCTCTCTGACCTGACTTTATGGACCTCACCCAGGTGGGCACAGTATACTTGAAGATCGGCATCTGATATTCTTTCTTTTTCTCAGGGAGGCTTGAATCATGCTTTCACCTTTTATGAAGTGAACATAACCAAAAAGCAAAGATTCGTTGCCTGGCAAAGTTGACTCATCCAATTGTAGAACAAATTCTGTTGTCCTAAGTATATTGCACAATATTCACTATGGAAAAGGATCTTAGTGATGACTTGCAGCAGACTGAAAAGAATGAGAATGTGAATATTAAGAAAGAGGATGTGCTGGAGCTTTTGGAAAGCATCAAGTTGGATAAGTCGCTGGGACTGGATGAGATATAGCCCATGGAGGTGAGGGAGGAGATTGATGAGCCTCTGGCGATGATCTTTGCATCATCAATGGGGAAGAGAGAGGTTCCGGAGGATTGAAGGGTTGCGAATGTTGTTCCTTTATTTAAGAAAGGGAGTAGAGATAGCCCAGGAAATTATAGACCAGTGAGTCTTACCTCAGTAGTTGGCAAGTTGATGGAGAAGATCCTGAGAGGCAGGATTTATGAACATTTGGAGAGGTATAATATGATTAGGAGTAGTCAAGGGCAGGCCATGCCTTACAAGCCTGATTGAATTTTTTGAGGATGTGACTAAACACATTGATGAAGGTAGAGCAGCAGATGTAGTGTATATAGATTTCAGCAAGGCATTTGATAAGGTACCCCATGCAAAGGTTATTGAGAAAGTAAGGAGGCATGGGATCCAAGGGGACAACTGGCTTGCCCACAGAAGGTGAAGAATGGTGGTAAACGGGTCATAGTCTGCATGGAGTCGGTCACCAGTGGAGTGCCTCAGGGATCTGTTCTGGGACCCTTACTCTTCGTGATTTTTATAAATGACCTGGATGAGGAAGTGGAGGGATGGGTTAGTAAGTTTGCTGAGAACACAAAGGATGGAGGTGTTGTGGATAGTATGGAGGGCTGTCAGAGGTTACAGTGGGACATCGATAAGATGCAAAACTGGGCTGAGAATTGGCAGATGGAGTTCAACCCAGATAAGTGTGAAGTGTTTCATTTTGGTAGGTCAAATATGATGACAGAATATAGTATTAATGGCAGTGTGGAGGATCAGAGGGATCTTGGGGTCCGAGTCCAAGCTGTGCAGGTTGACTCTGTGGTTAGGAAGGCGTATGGTGTATTGACCTTCGTCAATCGTGGAATTGAATTTAGGAGCAGGGAGGGAATGTTGCAGCTATATAGGACCCTGATCAGACCCCACTTGGAGTACTGTGCTCAGTTCTGGTTGCCTCATTACAGGGAGGATGTGGGAGCCATAGAAAGGGTGCAGAGGAGATTTACAAGGATGTTGCCTGGATTGTGGAACATGCCTAATGAGAATAGGTTGAGTGAACTCAACCTTTTCTCCTTGGAGCAAAGGAGAATGAGAGGTGACCTGATAGAGGTGTACGAGGTGATGAGAGTGGGTAGTCAGAGTGATCATGTGGGTAGTCAGAGGCTTTTTCCCAGGGTTGAAATAGTTGCCACAGAGGACACAGGTTTAAGGTGCTGGGGAGCAGGTACAGAGGAGATATCAGGGGTAATTTTTTACTCAAAGAGTGGTGAGTGTGTGAGAATGGGCTGCCGCAACGGTGGTGGAGGCGGATACAATAGGGTCTTTTAAAAGGCTTTTAGATAGGTACATGGAGCTTTGTAAAATAGAGGGCTATAGGTAAGCCTAGTAATTTCTAAGGTAGGGACATGTTTGGCACAACTTTGTGGGCCGAAGGGCCTGTATTGTGCTGTAGGTTTTCTATGTTTCTATGTGTCTTCCACATTCTCAGATATTTCATCTTTATGTCTTTGAACAGAGTTGTCTCTGAGTGAAATCACTTCAATTAACTGGTCTGGTGACTTATACAGAACTGTACTCAGCACTTCCCTTACTGCTGACAGAATCAGCTCTTCTTCAATTGTATGAGGCTTTCCAGATTTAGCAATTGAGCATTGAAATGTTCTATGAAGCACACAAACCATCACAGCCCCTCACTCCAGGGCCTATAACTGTTCAACCTTCTCCGCATTCCTGTCCTTTTCCAATAGGTTCTTTAATGACAAAAAAAACCCCTTTAGTATGTGACTTCTGCCCTTCCCTAAGTTCACTCCGATATTGTGCCTCTTCCTCCTGTCCATATACTGTTCCATAACCTCATCAATTTCCCTGGTTATGGTAACAGCAAGCAATCCAACTTCTGCTGCACACAACTTTGGTCAATCGATAATTTTCCCTCTACATGCCGCCAGTTACGCCATCACACTGTCAACATGGCTCAATTTAGTCCAATCTCTCCAAAGGAAAAATTCCTGCCGTGCCCCAATGTTGACTGGAAACATTGTGTGCATGTTTAATTGGTTCAAAATAATAAACATCTTAAGTTAAGCCTGTAATCTCTCAGCTGCTCTTCTTGCTGCTAAGTGCCTCCAACTGCCCCCTTTATCTTTACTGTCATCTTAGAAACTCTCACTGTTCCTGGAGGGGTCAATATTTCCCACTGTGGTAACCACTGGCTTACAACCTATACAGACAGCATTACACCATAAGACATAGGAGCCTCTGGCCCATCGAGCCTGCTCCACTATTCAATCATGGCTGACTCTTTCTTTTCTCCTCCTCAACTCCAGTTCCCGGCCTTCTCCCTGTAACTTTTGATGCCATGTCCTATCAAGAACCTATCAATCTCTGCCTTAAATACACCCAATGACCCGGCCTCCACAGCTGTACGTGGCAACAAATTCCACAAATTCACCGCCCTTTGGCTAAAGAAATTTCTCCGCATTTCTGCTTCGAAAGGGTGCCCCTCTATCCTGAGGCTGTCTCCTCTTGTCTCCCACCATGGAAAACATTCTTTCCACATCAACTCTATCTAGCCCTTTCAACATTCAAAAGGTTTCAGTGAGATCCCCCTTCATCCTTCTGAACTCCAGTGAGTATAGACCCAGAGCCATCAAATGCTTCTTGTATGATAACCCTTTTATTCCTGGAATCATCCTTGTGAGCCTCCTCTGCATCCTCTCCAATTCCAGCACATCTTTTCAAAGATGAAGAGCCCAAAACTGTTCACAATACTCACGGTGAGGCCTCACCAGTGCCTTATAAAGCCTCAGCATCACATCCTTGCTCTTGTATTCTAAACCTCTTGAAATGATTGCTAACATGGCATTTGCCTTGCTCACCATTGACTCAACCTGCAAATTAACCTTTTGGGTGTTCTGCATTTGGACCCCCAAGTCCCTTTGCATCTCAGACCTTTGGATTTTCTCCCCTTGTAGAAAATAGTCCACACATTTATTTCTACTATTAAAGTGCATGGCCATGCATTTTCCAACATTGTATTTTATTTGCCACTTTCGTGCCCATTCTCCTAAACTGTCTAAGTCCTTCTACAGCCTACCTGTTTCCTCAACACTACCTGCCCCTCCACCAATCTTCATATCATCTGCAAACTTAGCAACAAAACCATCTATTCCATCATCTAAATCATTTATATACAGCATAAAAAGAAGTGGTCCCAACACTGACCCCTGCTGAACACCACTAGTCACTGGCAGCCAACCAAAAAAGAATCCTTTTATTCCCACTCGCTGCCTCCTACCAATCAGCCAATACTCTAACCGTGTTAGTAACTTTCCTGTAATATCATGGGCTCTTAACTTGGTAAGCAGCCTCATGTGTGGCACCTTGTCAAAGGCATTCGGAAGTCCAAATATACAACATCCACTGCATCCCCTTTATCTAGATAATGTGTAATCTCCTCAAGGAATTCCAACAGGATCATCAGGCAGGATTTTCCCTTAAGGAAACCATGCTGACTTTGTACTATCTTGTCCTGTGTCACCAAGTACTCCATCACCTCATCCTTAACAATTGACCATGGAGGTCAGACTAACTGGTCCAGAATTTCCTTTCTGCTGCCTTTCTCCTTTCTTAAAGAGTGGAGTAACATTTACAGTTTTCCAGTCCTCTGGCACTTTTTGAAAGATCATTTCTAATGCCACCATAATCTCTAACGCTACTTCTTTCAGTTCATCTGGTCCGGCTGACTTATGTACCTTTAGGTCTTTCAGCTTTTTCTTCAGCTCTCTCTTGTAATAGTAACTGCACCCACTTCTCTTCCTTCACATAAGGCATACTGCTAGTGTCTTCCACAGTGACGTCTGATGCAAAATACTCATTTAGTTCATCAGCCATCTCCTTGTCCCTCGTTTTTTATTTCTCCTGCCTCATTTTCTAGCTGTCCTAAATCCACTCTCATCTCTTTTATTTTTAACATAGTTGAAAAAACTTTACTATCCACTTTGATATTATTTGCTAGCTTGCTTTCATATTTCATCTTTTCCCTTCTAATGATTTTTGTAGTTGCTCTCTGTATGTTTCTTAAAACTTCCCAATCCTCTCTCTTCCCACTAATTTTTGCTTTGTTGTATGCCTTTTCTTTTGCTTTTACATTAGCTATGACTTCCTTCATCAGCCATGGTTGTACTGTTTTACCATTTGAGTATTTCTTCATTTTTGAA
This sequence comes from Hypanus sabinus, assembly GCF_030144855.1. NCBI lineage: Eukaryota > Metazoa > Chordata > Chondrichthyes > Myliobatiformes > Dasyatidae > Hypanus > Hypanus sabinus. The sequence goes on along the minus strand of NC_082706.1, from coordinate 207,983,556 downwards.
AAATGCACCTTCCTCATTTTCCCAGAAACTCACTCCATTGCTGCTCTGCTGTCATCCCTGCCAGCAGCTCCTTCCAGTTTACTTTGGCCAAATTCTCTCTCATACCATTGTAATTTCCCTTACTCTGCTGAAATACTGCTACATCAGACTTTGCTTTCTCCCTATCAAATTTCAAGTTGAACTCAACCACATTGTGATCACTGGTTCCTAAGGGTTCTTTTACGTTAAGCTCCCTAATGGCCTCTGGTTCATTACATAACACCCAATCCACTATAGCTGATCTCCTCGTACACTCAACGACAAACTGCTCTAAAAAGCCATCTCTGAGGCATTCAACAAACTCACTCTCTTGAGATCCATTACCAAGCTGATTTTCCCAATCAACCTCCATGAGTTGTGGTAGGATTTCTTTAATTTTATGAAGTTTAAGCTTTTATTGTGTTTGTCACTATCCACAATTCATCTCATAACCCCACTCAACACAGGATTTTGTGTTAACCTTTAAGCCCCATGATTGATACAGAGTTTTTGGGGGAATAAGGATCAAAGAGTCTATACCAAGTCTTTCCAAATCTGGCTGTTTGCAGATCCTGGCAGCATTAATAAATAATTAAAACGAAAAGAGAATCTTGGCTAATCGCAAAAAACAGTCTCTGCTCCTATTAAAGCAGTGACTCTCATTCCCCAGTCAAAGATTATCAAATGGAATTAATACATCTATATACTTCCAAATATTCAGTGTAGCAAGGATGCTGAATAAGTTTGCTCCTTTTTATATGCTCAGATCTACTTTGTGATATCCAGCGGGATGAAGAGTCTGTAAAGGTTTAACGAAAGGCACTTCATTCATTTTGATGAGAAGAATTTAAATGAAAAATGGAGGAACTATAACTGCAGTAGGCAATGTAAATAAATTAGTATCAGAGAAGAAATTACTGTTGAAATTAAAGAGATTAGAGGCCAAGGAAGCTACCAGGCATGTTGATCTGAATCACAGAATTATGAATTTAAGGGTAGTGGGGATAGTGGATGCAAAAGTGAACTTTCAAAAATGCCTAGATGTTGGAGCAATATCAGCAAGTTGGATATTGTGAATATGACACTGCTATTCAAAAATGGAGATAGAAAACAAGAAAATATATGCCAGAGAGTTTAAAATCAGAGACAACAGCAGAATGAATTATTGTGTATATTACACAGATTATTCAAAAATCTTAATATGATTATACAACTATTGTGGAGTAATGTGAGCTGTGAACTCAGTCAGCTCCACCAGGGACACTAGCCTCCCCAGCATCCAGGACGCCTTCAAGGAGCGAAATCTCAAAGAGGTGACATCCATTATTAAGAACATGTCCTCGCCATTACCCAGGACATGTCCTCTTCTCATTGCTACCATAAGGGAGAAGACATGCACTCAGTGATTCAAAAATAGGTTCTTCCCCTCTGCCATCAGATTGCTGAATGGACATTGAACCCATGAACACTACCTCCTGACTTTTTTTTTGCACTATTTATTTTACTTATATATTTTTAACTGTAATTTACAGTTTTTTTATTATTTATTGCAATGTACTACTGCCGCATAACAACAAATTTCACAACATATGCTGGTGATATTAAACCTGACCGATTCTGATAGGAAAGGAAAATCATGTTCAATAATATCTAATGGAACTCTGAGAAAGTAACGAATAGAGTTGATCGGGAGGGGTAAGAGCTAGTAGATGTAATATATATTGATGTTAAAAAAAAACATCTGATGAGGCACTACACAAAAGGTTACAGAATGAGGAGCCAGAGGAAGTCATCGAGGCAGGTACAGTTGCAAGATTTAAGAGGTATTTAGATTGGTAGGTGGGCTGAACATGAGCAATTGGGACTAGAGGGAGAATGCTATCATCGGCATAGACCAGTTGGGTGAAGTGCCTGCTTTCGTGCTGTAGTACTCTATGACTCGCAAGGTTGAGATGAAATGTTAGGAAGGACAGAGATAAGAGACCTTAGTGATAATGGAATTTAACACATCTTGTTGATAATGTGGGTGGCAGGATGGGGATACATCTCTACCAAAGGATGTGTCAGGCACTCCCTCCCTCTGCTAGCCTGCAGATCATCCTTAAGTAAGGTGCAGCATCTGCTTAGCACCCCCTCTCCCTCCTCACGTGGAGCCATGGGAGCAGGTGGTGGATGGTTGTATGAGCATATCACAAGTCCTGGTTATGCAACCACTGACAGCAGAACTATAGCATTTTTCAACAGTTGCAAACTTAAATGCTGGCGTGCAGGGCTATACTGATGGGATGCACTATGAAATACAACGTAAGTATGGAGTCACTTCAGTGCAAGTTGGCCTTCATGGCAAGGGTGTTAAACTACAATACTAAGAAAGTCTTGCAGAGATTATATGGGGCTTGACTAAGATTTAATTTGGAGCAATGTGTGCAACAATTATTTCTAGACCTATAGGAGGATATATTCAACATCCCATCAGTGCAGCATCGATTCACCAGTTTTCACACAGAAAGATACTCTCCCACATTCACTAGAATTAAAACAAGTTATCATCTCAGGAGATACTGTGAGGAACCAACAGAATTGACAGTGAGAGGCTCTGTTCTCAGGTTATAGAATCTAGATTTTGAGGATGCAGTCTCAGAGTAAGACATTATCTATTCAAATACCACAGAAGCAAATATTTACTTAAAATAAGACAAAAGATGTAGAAGCAGAATTAGGCCACTCGGCCCATTGACTCTGCTCTGCCAATCCATCATGGCTGATCCATTATCTCTCTCTATCCCTAATAACCTTCTCCCCATAACCTTTGACTAAGAACCTATCAAATTCTGCTTTAAATATATGTAACGACTTGCCCTCCACATCCGTCTGCGGCCATGAATTACACCCTCTGAATAAAGAAATTCCTTCTCAATCTCTATTCTAAAAGGATTCCCCTGTATTCTGAAGCTGCGTCCTCTGGTCTTAAGATTCCCCTATCAGAAGAAACGTCTTCTCTATATTCATTCAGTCTAGGCCTTTCAATACTTGATAAAATATTGGTTCTTTGGAATTCTTTACCTGGAATGCTGTGAGCACTCAATTTGTGAACGTATCCAAGATCAAAATAAATGAAATCAGTGAAATTAAAGATTTAGCATAAAATAATGAATCGAATTAATTAGCAGCCGAGAATTTCAACAAATAAAAATGGGTACATGGCTGTAAAATAACCTCCTAAATTTGCCAAAGGAAATATCAACAGACAAATATAGGGGCAGTACAAAAATAGAAGAAAAACTGAGAAAACATTCTCAGACTACCATAGTAACTGCTGGTATTTATTCTTGATGATACCTCATTGAAGACTTTTACAAAGTCTTTACAGGTAAAGACTTCCAGGTAAAGAATCTTTACATATGTTTACAAAGTTACATATTGTATATATTTTACTTCACACAAAAATTCTCCAAGATCTAATTAGTGAAATACCCCCAACCACTCCGCACATCATCTGTGGCCCACCCAATGCTGGCCCATGGGACTCACCATTGCCAGAAGTGGCCTCAGGAATCAGAAAGCAAGGGAGCAGATTGTGCCCAGTCCAATCTTCTGGGCCTGAGTCCATACACAGCTGCCCATGGAGTTCAAGATACAGGGGTTCAGGAACAGCAGCCACAGATTTGTCACAATAAAACACTGGGGCACAATACCAGTGGCCTGGGGCTACATTACTGGCATGCATAGTTCAATCATCACTTAATGATGGGGTATAGTTGTACAGTATTGGCAGACATAGGTCTACTAGCATAATGCTAGTATATGCATATAATGCATATAATGGAACTTTGACAAAGTTCCACATGGAAGGTTAGTTAAGAAGGTTCAGTCGTTAGGTATTAATGCTGGAGTAATAAAATAGATTCAACACTGGCTAGATGGGAGATGCCAGAGAGTAGTGGTGGATAATTGTTTATCGGGATGGAGGCCGGTGACTAGCGGGGTGCCTCAGGGATCTGTTTTGGGCCCAATGTTGTTTGTAATATACATAAATGATCTGGATGATGGGGTGGTAAATTGGATTAGTAAGTATGCCGATGATACTAAGGTAGGAGGTGTTGGATAATGAGGTGGGTTTTCAAAGCTTGCAGGGAGATTTATGCCGGTTAGAAGAATGGGCTGAATGTTGGCAGATGGAGTTTAATGCTGAGAAGTGTGAGGTTCTACATTTTGGCAGGAATAATCCAAATAGAACATACAGGGTAAATGGTAGGGCATTGAGGAATGCAGTGGAACAGAGAGATCTAGGAATAACAGTGCATAGTTCCCTGAAGGTGGAGTCTCATGTAGATAGGGTGATGAAGAAGGCTTTTGGAACGCTGGCCTTTATAAACCAGAGTATTGAGTACAGAAGTTGGGATGTAATGTTAAAATTGTACAAGGCATTGGTAAGGCCAAATTTGGAATATTGTGTACAGTTCTGGTCACCGAATTATAGGAAAGATATCAATAAATTAAAGTGAGTGCAGAGACAATTTACTAGGATGTTACATGGGTTTCAGCACTTAAGTTACAGAGAAAGGTTGAACAAGTTAGGTCTCTATTCATTGGAGCGTAGAAGGTTGAGGGGGGATTTGATCGAGGTATTTAAAATTTGGAGAGGGATAGATAGAGTTGATGTGAATAGGCTGTTTCTATTGAGAGTAGGGGAGATTCAAACGAGAGGACATGATTTGAGAATTAGGGGGCAAAAGTTTAAGGGAAACACGAGGGGGTATTTCTTTACTCAGAGAGTGATAGCTGTGTGGAATGAGCTTCCTGTAGAAGTAGTAGAGGCCAGTTCAGTTGTGTCATTTAAGGTAAAATTGGATAGGTAAATGGATAGGAAAGGAGTGGAGGGTTATGGGCTGAGTGCGGGTAGGTGGGACTAGGTGAGATTAAGAGTTCGGCACGGACTAGGAGGGCCGAGATGGCCTGTTTCCGTGCTGTGATTGTTATATGGTTATATAATACTGAGGAGCAAAACCAATAAGGACATGTCTATCTCCTTATAAAATTGATAATAATTGGCACACATCTATCACTATAAAATAAGGGACATGATGATTATAAAACATAGGATCAGAATTAGGCCATTCAGTCTATCATGTCTACTCTGCCTTTCCCCAATCAACTGCACAGATGCAACTTTCACAGAAAACCCCTCAGATCATGATCCACACCTTTATTTGTCTTGAATCACTGATCACCAGTCTCAGGCAATCCTCAAGCAGCTGAGCACTAGACCCAAGTTTTGTTTATTAATATTTATATTTACTAACAGTCACTCTTGTTGATGTTTAAAGTTCAGACAAGACATTCTGGAATACTTCCAAATGTCTAATGTCTGCCCAATCAAAGGCAAGGATGCCAAGACACTGCAGAGGCAGAACGGCAATCTCGATGCTAGGCAGACTTCCAGGATGAAAGGGGTGGTTGCACTAGGAAACACCAGGCTGATTGTTATGCCACATTCCAAACAGGTAAAATGCAAGACTGCATCATCAGCAAATATGTCTCCATATAAAACTGGGGTACAGAACAGGTGGGCATAGCCCTCGCACTGGTTCTAAACACAACCTCAAGGAACTCTTTTAAAGAGTTGGTACAGGGACAAAGGACTGCAAGATTCTTTGAATTACTACTTCTTTCCACTTCTTCTTGCTAGATTTTACTCTTGTTGAAGACTCAGATGCAAAGGAAATCTCAAATAAAGCTAATGTCGTGAAGCACAGTGATTCCTGAAGTTTGATGAGGAAAAAATGTTGTCACAAACATGGAATCTGCTTTGGGGTCTGTGCGTCCTCCCAGCCATGCTGCAGAATGGGGGCAGCAATCATGTTTGTGAGCAGGCACATTCCAGCCATTCAGCGCTTCATTGTGGTGGCATTTAACTCTCTTCGTCTCATTTCAGTTTTATCGAGTCTTGACCAAAAACACAACAATGTCAACACTCCCTGCTTCCCAGGAAAGAAGACTACAGTTTAGATTGATGCCATAAAGAAGTGGTATTTACCTAGTGTTGTTATTGCTTCTGAACTGCAATGTCAGCATTGGCTTTCAGTTTGGGAATTTTAGATAACAGCCCTGTTGACCTAGCATTTATTGTTTTTCCTTTAATTGTGCACAGTTCTTATTAAAAGTCTGTGAATTATTCATCCACTTTAGCGTCACTCCCTCTGCACTTGGGCTATCACCGCATATTCCTGTCATATGTATCCGGTGCCTACATTAGGGAAATAACAAGTGTTCACCCTGACAGGAAAATGTGAACAATTACTTTCTTTTTAAAAGAAAGCACATGTTTTTTCTCCCCACTCTGAATGGACTGGAGTGTGGCCTTTAGACTGAGTTTACTGTTAAATGTAACAGCACACAATTTGAGAATGCATTCCCTTAAAATAAAAATCATATGCCTGGAATGGGTATCTGTCATATTCTGTGTTAAATTTTCTTCTTTATCTTTCACCGATATATTATCATTTCAGACAACGTCCACAGTTAAAGGAGACATTTTGGCCTGATAAATGCAATACTCCTTTAACTGTGAATGTCGTCTGAAATGTAATATAAGACTTTTGAGGCTCTGTCCACAGGCCACACCCAAAACAAACCTTACCAACAACCCTACTGCTGGAATCCAACGTTGGCAAACCCAACCACAGACTGCAATTACTTAAAAAGGCAGTTAACTGCATCCTTCTTCATGGGAAAAGCAGGTTAGGAAATAAATGTTGGTCTCACCAGCAACGTTCATGTTCCAAGAATGAATAAAAAGAACCAATAAAGTTGTGTGATGATCAAAAAGTGAAAGTCAACTTTCCAGATGCTTCATAATGCTAAACGACACTGAATGGCATTACTAGGAATCAGTAAAGCTGAAGTACAGTCACCAAAACATCAGTATATATTAGTAAGAGTTTTCCTTTTAGCTCATTATGAAGAAGCAAATGTAACTTGTACATTTGAGAACATCTAGTTTTCCTCTTCAGAGTAAATAAATTGTGTTTATTTTAGACTATGTAATTTATAAAACAGCACATTCAATAGTTGACCTCTTAAATCACAAGGAATTTGCAATTGGACATATTTTATTTTTCAAAACTCATGTTTGTCAGCTAGATTTAAAGAATCTATCATCCCCTACAAAGGCAAAAAGTATTTCAAAAGTAATAAGTAGCCTGAATATTTCCAGGTGCAAACCAACAAATTCTAGGCTATTCCTAGAAATCTGCAAGCCAAGCGGTGGATACTTGGATTTGCTATCTATACAGGTATTGATATATACAGTATATCTATGTACAAACTGTGTTTGTTTCTGGGTAAACCACATAACCTCAATGGACCAAAGTGGAATTATCATTCCTATATATACATTTGCTGTTAAAATATAGAGTTAAACTGCAGTTTGGTAAGGGTAATGGGGTTTATTGATTTGTAAAAAGCAAGATGCTAATTATGTAAAGAGAGGATGAATAATGATTTAGGAGGTAACAGTATGAAAGTTGAAAATGGTCAAGAATAAAAGGTTTATTTCAAGTTTTTATCATAATATTTTTATTATGTCATTTCCTTTGCTGAAAGTTTCCTTTATATCAACAGTGCATAATTCTCTTAATAACTAAATATGCACGATTTCAAACATAAAAACTTGGGTTTTTTGTCCATCTTAAAATTAACACACAGAACTCAGGCATGACTGTTAAACTAAACACAGCATAGAAAACTTAGTTACTACTGCCTCAATCTAATATTCAATTGGAAAACTGAGGTAAATTTATTAAAACGTCTGCTTGCGATACAGCACCACAAACGGAACAAACAGGAAGACTGAGTCTAAAGACAGACTTCGTTCATGACATGGATTCAAAATCAAAAGCATAAGCAAATGCAAATAGACCCAAACTGTCAACAATTTAACATTCACAAGTTCAACTAGAATAACTTGCTTTCATTTAAGATGCAGACTATTTTGTGTGGAACAGATCTTGAAACCATGGTCTCAACATCAAATGCCACCTGCCCATGCATGTTTATACTTTATAGTGTACCTCCCTCTGTCTGGTATGGTGTGGGGTCATTGCACAGGATTGAAATAAGCTGCAAAAAGTTGTGAACTCAGTCAGCTCCATTATAGGCACTAGTCTCCCCAACATCCAGGACATCTTCAAGGAGTGATGCCTCAAAAAGGAAGCATCCTTCATTAAGGACCCTCATCAGCTGGACATATCCTCTTCTCATTGCTATCATCGGGAAGGAGGTACAGGAGCCTGAAGATTCAGGGATAGCTTCTTCCCCTCTGTCATCAGATTTCAGAATGGACATTGGACCCGTGAACATGCCTCACTACTTTTTTCCCTCATTTTGCAGTATTTATTTAACTTTAACATTGTGTGTGTGTGTGTGTGTGTCTCTCACACACACACACACACACACACACACACACACATATATATATTTCTATAATTTACCGTTTTTAAATTATGTATTGCAATGTACTGCTGCCACAAAAGAACATATTTCACAACATATGCTGGTAAGATTAAACCTGATTCTGATTTTGACTATAATGCAGGGATTTTCAAAAATGATAAAATTAGTTAAATCTTTGGAATTATTATAATTTCTCAAGCTATAACAAGTTGAGGAAAATGCTTTAATTATCTATCTGTTTACTAAATGAAACATTTCATAAGAGCCTTACTCAGTCATTGCATAAAGTCAACTTTTGAGATTCTAAAAACACAAACTTATTTTTCACTTAATCTTGGATTCTAAATTTATTTGAAACCAAGTAAACAAAATACTCATGTCTAAAGTTGAAATGACTTCAAAGCAACTGTTTCCAACAATTTAGAAGTTGTTACATTGAATGAAAAAACATCTGGAGCAGACTTACATTACATAAAACATTGAAAACCAAACCAAGCCAAAGACTTTGGTGCCCCAGTGACTGACATTTTTATTGAGCATATCAGAAACAACAGTTAACAAGGAAAAAGAATAACTATTTCACTACCAGGAGTACATGAAATTATTAAATTCAAAACAACTTAAATATTTCCATAAATTCAATAAATGAAGAGTCTTATAAAAATTTGGAGAACAGCGGAAAGATACAGCTCGTAAATTTTTTGTAGAAACAGTCTCAGAACTGTCTCAGTCAATGGATGAAGAATTTTTCATTTATCAAAAGGTTGCTGCTATAATATTCAGTAGAATGGGTATATTACTGACTAATGAAACTACCAAGTCCTTGAATAATGTCCTTTAAGGAAGGCAATCAGCCATCCTGACACCATCTAGCTTAAATGCAATTCCAAACTCTCAGCAACATTTTCCAGTTTGATCTGACTTCTAACCTGGACTAAGCAAGCTCAATGATTACACTGAATGATATAATAGGAATAAGAAAAATAGACGCCATCCATTGCAAACCCACACACTGGATTCTGATACAATAAAGGTGAATCCAGCCCAATCAATCATGCAACTTTTTCTTCAATAACATCAATTGATAGTCACAGGACCAGAAAACATGCTTCTCATCACAGACACAAATTTCAAAGAAAGTATTTCTGGATGTGTCCTATTAGCAGACCTACACGGGGTAGTAGCACAATCAAGAATTAATGCTCCGAGCATGTTAACAGACAACATGGAGTATTGTGGTATCAGGGGAAATCACGTGGTGCCAATTAATACTCACCAACTAACGAATTGTTATTTCATGCTTAACACCACATGGAAAAATCATGAAAGGTAAAGGCACACCTACGTAACAACCAAACACCAGAATTTAACAGAACCACAACTAACCAAGCACTGAGGATACAGCTGCCAGTATGGCAATACAAAAGATCATGATAGGACAAGACATTGCAACACACTGTAAGGTTTCACTGCTAATGTATGGCTTCTCCGTAAAGTTCCATTGCTAAGATAATGGCCTCTCTGTAGCAGCAATGTTTGAGTTATGACTAGAGATAACAGGGCATGTTAGCCAATGAGTGAGTGGGATGTTGTTCTTTCTTGTGTGCCTGGGAGCTGGAAATTTGTGGTCTTTTTGCCGGGGACAGATGAGGAGTGAAGACAGGAATGGAGAGAGAGTTGGTAGACCGCAGGACGGAGTGGACTTGCAGTGACGATCGGAGGTCGATGGTAGACGAACGGCCTTGTCAGTGAGCTCCAATGTTGCGCATTAGATTGTTTCATGAGAATGCGCCCTTTTCTTTTTGTTTGTTTCTTTACTAACCATATAGTCAAATTATGAATTATAAAGCTCAATCGTTTACTCACATATTGTGTACTGTTTGCTATTTTGTGATACTGATTTGTAACAGGGGACGCATCGTGCAACATCCACCCAAACAAGGTTTCTTAAGTTTGGCTGGGCCGGGGGCTATCACCTCCTATATTAAGTCACTAGCCGAACCCAGAGTTAAAACATTTTCCACTATTTCCAGTGCGCAGGTTAAGTGAGACCCTCCATTTGTCAAAATCAACCATGGACGTTGTTTCCCAGCTAGCTACATGATACACAAGGCAGTGCACAAGGTAGGAAAGTATGATATGAAAAGCAAACTGCTACACATGTAGCACGCTCCGGCACTCCATGCAGCTGATAAATCCAAAGGAGCGGTAGCGATCGATATAGTTTGGCACCAATGGCATCGCAGGAGTTGCCAGTCAGTGTTGAAGTCCATGTAAGACTGCCTTAGGATCCCCGGCTCCCGATTTTTCCTCAGTGTTTACTCACAAAGCCACAAGGAAGTGAAAGTTTGAGATCACAGTTTTCAGATTCAGAATTAGGTTTATATCATCGGTGTGTGTCATGAAAGCAGTTCAATACCATATATCATAATATAGAAACAAAAATAAATAAATCAATTATGTATATTGAATAAATTTTTAAAATGCAAAAATAGGAATAATATTTATTACAAAAAATGATGTAGTGTTCATGGGTTCAATGTCCATTTAGGAATCATATGGCAGAGGGGAAGAAACTCATCCTGAATTGTTGGGTGTGTGCCTTCAGGCTTCCTGACAGTAACAATGATAACAGGGCATGTCCTGGGTGATGGGGGTCCTTAATAATGGACATCATCTTCCTGAGGCACTGCTCCTTGAAGATATCTTGGGTACTTTGGAGGTTAGTATCCAAGGTAAAGCTAACTATTTTTACAACTTTCTGTAGCTTCTTTTGGTCCTTCTAAATGAGCTGCCAATTGTAGATGACACGCCCTACCTGCCCGATGTGACTGGTTTTAAGGTGCCAGTTACCCACCTTTGCCCTTTTTCCTGTCAGTGGAATCAGTTCCACCGGGCTTAGTAGCTAAGCCACATATGAAGGCCAAGAGTTGGACTTGGTTGTCAGAGGCTATTTGAGGCACACAGTATTGAGAGCATTTAATAGAGAGCGGGAGCTCATCCCCACTCCCACCCCCAGTATAACAATCTTAAGGAACAGGTTAGGAGTGTGTTGGAATACAATCTATCTGTTTAGATGAATGCAACTCCAAAATCACTGAAGCTGGATTTCATCCAAGAGAATCAGTCTTGACAATTGTCAGCCACGTCCAAATTCCGTGAACAACGCCAGATCAGCACAATTGCTTCCACATTCTACCTAATTCTATCTAGAGAATGCAGGATCAGTTCCTTTATTGGCATTGAATTAAAAGTATTGAAGGAGTACCTTTAAAATACAGGCTTTAGCATTCAAGATGTCACCTTACCACATTCTCCTTGAGGACAACTTGATGTGGCAAATAAATGCCCTCCTTGCCAGTAACTTCAACATTTCATAAACTTTGGAATATTATGTGAAGCTTCAATTTTGCAACTGTTAACAATGACTCTACTTTATTCGTAACTTCTTTAGAACATTCAGGAAGCAGGGTGATATACATGTTTCTGTCTACATCAGTGGTGTTGAGCAGCTCAGTTTCTGAGTGTTGAACCTCATCTGTCTTGGTCCAACCACACTGATGTCATGGGCAAGAAAGCTCACCAATGCCTCTGTTTCTCAAGAGGGTGAAGAAATTTGGCACGTCCCTGTTATTATTTATCGATCGATGCACTACAGAAAGCATTCAGTCTAGATGAATATTGGCTTAGTATGGCAACAGCACTGCATGTGATCACAAGAAACTGCACAGAGTCATGGCCACAGCTCAGCACATCACAGGAACCAGCCTACCGCATATAGGCTCCATCTGTATTTCTCACTGCTTCAATAAAGCAGCCAGCACCATCAAAGTCCCACCCACCAAAGAAATTCTCTTTTCTCTCCTCTTCCATCAGGCAGAAGATTCGAAAGTATGACAGCACATAGCAACAGGCTCAAAGACGGCTTCTATCTCCACTGTTATCAGACTCTTGAACATATTTATTTGTCATCTATATCAATGATCTCGATGATAATGTGGTAAATTGGATCAGCAAATTTGCTGATGATACAAAGATTGGAGGTGTAGTGGACAGTGAGGAAGGTTTTCAAAGCTTGTGGAGGGATCTGGACCAGCTGGAAAAATGGACTGAAAAATGGCAGATGGAGCTTAATACAGACAAGTGTGAGGTATTGCACTTTTGAAGGAAAAACCAAGGTAGATCATACAAGGTAAATGTTAAGGCACTGAGGAGAGCAGTAGAACAGAGGGACCTGGGAATACAGATACAAAATTCCTTAAAAGTGGCGTCACAGGTAGTTAGGGTAGTAAAGAGAGCTTTTGGTACATTGGCCTTTATAAATCAAAGTATTGAGTATAAGAGTTGGAATGTTATGGTGAGGTTGTATAAGGCATTGGTGAGGCTGAATTTGGAGTATTGTGTGCAGTTTTGGTCACCGAATTACAGGAAGGATATTAATAAGGTTGAAAGAGTGCAGAGAAGGTTTACAAGGATGTTGCCAGGACTTGAGAAACTGAGTTACAGAGAAAGGTTGAATAGGTTAGGACTTTATTCCCTGGAGCGTAGAAGAACGAGGGGAGATTTGCTAGAGGTATATAAAATTATGATGGGTATAGATAGATTGAATACAAACAGGCTTTTTCCACTGAGGTTAGGGGAGAAAAAAACCAGAGGACATGGGTTAAGGGTGAAGGGGGAAAAGTTTAATGGGAGCATGGGTGGGGGGGCTTCTTCACGCAGAGAGTAGTGAGAGTGTGGAATGAGCTGCCAGGTGAAGTGGTAAATGTGGACTCACTATTGACATTTAAGAAAAACTTGGACAGGTACATGGATGAGAGGTGTATGGAGGGATATGGGTCAGGTGCAGGTCAGTGGGACTAGACAGAAAAATGGTTCGGCACAGCCAAGAAGGGCCAAAAGGCCTGTTTCTATGCTGTAATTTTCTATGGTTCTATACACTTTTCAGGCCGAGACTCTTCATCGGGACCATATATAGTATGATAAAATGAACTGCTGACCTCAAAATCTACCTCATTATGATCTTGCACTTTATTGCTAACCTGCATTTCACTTTTGCTGTAGTTGTTTTACACTTTATTCTGCATTGTTATTGCTGCATCACTCTAGAAATTTGACCGCTCACTTCTGGATTGTTTCCCTTGCACTTCTCATCCATATTACTCACTATGCAATGCTCTCACTGGTCTTGAACTTGCCATTAAACATTTGCACCACAACATGACTTTGCTTACATAGCTACTAGCCAGGGTGTTGTAAGTGAATTACTTAACTTAATGCCTAGGTCTTTCTCTGCACCATCAATTCTCCTAGATGTGATACTGTGATGTGATCTGTACCAAGTGCTGATTTCCAGCTTCTGATTTGGATCAAATGTTAGTTTACCAATCCCCACTCCCTACAAACCCTATTACTGCACCATTATACTACTGACCTCTTAACCCCAACCCACACTATTATATGCTGTGCTCGACCATACCCCTCCACCACTCCTTGACCACTGTACAGGACAAGTCAGGCCTGTAGTCAGCAACAGCCCAAGCCTGGTTTCAGAATGGAGCAGATATTGGTATCCTGCTGGTTTATTTTTAGGCACATTTTTAGTCTTAGAGATTAATTCTTCAATGAAAGAAGAAAATGAAAAAATAACAATTTATAACTAACTGTCTCATCTGAAGGATAACATACCTGAGTTCATTAGTTTCCAGAGTTGGTCCACCAATGCCTCAGAGCACAAAGAGGAGTCTGCGTTCTTGGTGAAAGGCGGATTTTTATTGAGCATACTCAAAACTTTATGTCTGTAAGATGTGAAACAAAAGGATATTTCAGTTACATACATGTACAGCAGTTTGAAGGCAGTACTTGGAGAAATAACTGCACTGGATTTGAGGCAAGTGGTCCTGTGTTTCAATCTGGCTGGCGCCTTGCACGCTTTCAATCTGCACTAGGTTGAGCATCAAACTAGCAACTTGGCCCTATAAACACAAGGCAAATGCTAAAGGAACTGCAAGGTCACTGTCTGATGTGCCACAAGGCGCGGAAAGGAATAACAACAACTTTGGAGAAAAATGCTAAAAAGCTTGTGCAGTTTGTTGGTCGGTTCTCATTTAACTCAAATCATAGTTTTGAGCGCAGGAGTTGGGATGTTATGTTGAAGCTGTAAACAACATTAGTGAGGTCTAATTTGGAGTATCATGAGCAGTTTTGGTCACCTACCTAAAAGAAGGAGGATAAGATTGAATAAGTGTAGAAAAAATTTACAAAGATGTTGACAGGACTTGAGGACCAGAGTTACAGGGAAAGTTTGAATAGGAGAATGAGGAGAGGCTTGATAGGGGAATACAATATTATGAGGATATAGATAGGGGAAATGTACAGTCAGCAGGTTTTTTCCATTGAGGTTGGGTGAAACTAGAATTCGAGGTCATGGGTTAAGGGTGAAAGGTGAAATGTTTAAGGGGAACATGAGGGAGGACTTGACTGAGAGGGTGGGGTAGAGCATGGAACGAGCTGCCAGCGCAAATGTTGGAATCAGATTTGATTTCAGAATTTAAGAGAAATTTAGATAAGTACGAATTGGAGGGGCATGGAGGGCTACTGTCGATGGGATTAGGCAGAATAGTTTGGCACAGACTAGGTGGGCCGAAAGGTCCGTTTCACAGCCATAGTGTTCTATGACTCTGTTTTCAAAACATGGCAGACTCTACAAATATATTAAGACCAAATGAGTAACTAGGGAAAGACTAGATCCTTTTAATGATTGTTCATCATCCACGTGTGCAGCCACAAGATATACACAAGCAGTTAAATGAATATTTCTCATGAGTATTTACTGCAGAGTTGGTCACAAAAGCTAACAAATTCAATACATAGTGATGTACTGGAACATATCCACTTTATAACAGAGGTGGTGCTGCTGGTCCCTAGGTAAATCTCTCAGGTCTCATTAAGTGCATCTTCAAACATTGTGGAAAATGAAGGAGGAAATTGCTGGAGCCCTGGCAGAGATATTTGCACCATCTTTAACCACAAGTGAAGTACTAGAAGACTGGAAGATGACTAATGTTGTGCCCTTAAGAAGAATTGGGAGGACAAGCCAGCGAACCAGATGCTGGTCAGCGTAACATCTGTGGTTGGAAAGTTACTAAAGGGGATTCCAAGAGACAGGATCTACCAGCATTTGAATTCTAACAATTTGGATGAGAACATTGTTAACACAGTTAGCAAGTTTGCAGATGACATCAAAGGTCATCTAAGATTGCAACCGGATTTACATACATTTAGGAAGTAGACCAAGGAATGACAGATGGAATTTAAATTGAACAAGTGCAAGGTGTTGCATTTTGTTTAGTTAAGACAGGACACGACTTGCCATGAAGGTACAGGTACACACAAGAGGCTCTGCAGATGCTGGAAATCTTGAGCAACACACACAAAATTCTGGAGGATCTCAGTAAGTCAGGCAGGGTCTCAGCCTGAAACGTTGACTGTTTATTCCCATCCATAGATCTTCTGATTTATGATGGTGCTGCTGAAGCATAGTGACTACCTGCTGGTAGCAAACAAAACTAACTACTTTATTAATCACACTTTCTGGTAAATAGTCACTGCAATCAATGGCCTGCAACTTCCCATTTCAGAACTGAGCTTTTGAACCACCTGTATGACATGGTATTTTTGCGGCTTGAACTGAAGTCTTGAAGGTGCAGGTCTGTTGCGGTGCGTCGTGTATGAGCCTGGCTGGACCTGACAGCAAGGAATGTGCCAAAATTTGGCCATTGCTGGAGCAAACTTGGAGGCAAGTTGATGCAGCAGGACCAAAGTGAGGCGATGCAGAGTTGAGGTAGCGGAGCCTGGGCCAGAGAGTGAGGAGTGGTCTGTTTGGATGATTTAAGCACCAGGCCAAGTTGAAAAGGTCCGAGGGTTGGGCTGGTGTTCAGCTTGCTGTTCTGCAAGGTTTACTTGTCTTTGCAATGAACTGAGCCTGTGGCCTGCCAAGCTCCTGTATCGGCTTTGACTAGCTTTGTCACT
Source organism: Hypanus sabinus (assembly GCF_030144855.1). Taxonomy (NCBI): domain Eukaryota; kingdom Metazoa; phylum Chordata; class Chondrichthyes; order Myliobatiformes; family Dasyatidae; genus Hypanus; species Hypanus sabinus. The sequence continues at coordinate 207,967,053 of NC_082706.1, read as the reverse complement.
ACGGACTCACTTTCATGAACTTCAGTTCTGAACATTAGTTGCTTACTTCTATAGTTTTGATGATTTGCTTTTTTTTGCACTTTGACTGTTTGATTGTCTCCTTTTTATTAATATGTTCCATTAGGTTTCTTTGTTTTGTGGCTGCTTGGAAGGAGACGAACCTCAAGATTGCATACAGTGTACTATACATAGTTTGAAAATAAATGTACTTTATACTTTAGATGCTGCCTGTTTTACTATGTTCCTCCAGCATTCTAGTGATGTATTTCCCTGAAAGTGGTGACTAGGGTGGTGGGTGGTGAAGGCGGTTACAGCATGTTGGTCTCCATTGGTCAGGCCAGAGTACAGGAGTTGGAGCATTATGTTGCAACTGTATGAGTCACTGGTTAAGACATGGAATATTCAGCACAGTTCTGGTCACCCAACTATAGGAAGGATGTCATTAAGCTGGAATAGGTGCAAAAAAGAGTCATACCAGGACTGGAAGCCTTGAACTATAAGGAAAGGCCCTCTGGAGCACAGAGGATGAGAGGTGACCAGAGAAGTATATAATATAATGAAGAGAATAGATAAGATAGCTTGCTGGGATATTTTTCCCAAGTAGGGGAGTCTTACCGAATGTCTGGTCACTACTTGTCCACCTATTCTCACACTTCCCATAAAGGTTCAATACCCCACACACCTTCCTGCCCCCTCGTTTTATTGAGATTTATTCTGCTCCAATTTTCTATGCTCGATATTTGCTCCACATTACTCCTTTTTTCCTCAGTCAGGTTGGATTTGCTTTTTTAAACATTTATTTTTCTCAAATTTTCAATCTGACTTTCTCAACTCACTCCCCAGACAGAAACTTCACAAGTATTCTGGGTTAAAGGACTTTTGGAGCTTCAAACATCTGCCAAGCTGAGGGATGAAACAGAGAACCCTTTCCATCCTGAAGAAGGGTCTCAGCCCTAAATGTTGACTGTTTATTCCCCTCAATGATACTGTGTGTTGACCTTTTTTCTTTCATTTTGGCTTTTTTTTTTGGGTCCGAAACCATGTCCCTCAATTCTGGAATTGACACAACATTACAGTAAACCATTTGTTGTACAGCAATAAAATACATGAATCAGAGCAATGACATCACACTGATCTTATTTAGTTAATAACCATTCCCTTTCCTGTTTACAACAGTTATCTGGCCTGAATACCACATTGAGTTAAATAGCAATTCCACAAATTTAATCAGTTGTACAAAAGAAACAGGACCAACCAATTTATATACTAAGGGGCTGTTCAGTTCAGATAAGCTGTCAAACATGTACTTGAAAAAAATCTCCAGAAGATTCAGGTCATAATCATTCATTTTTTTCTATTAGAATTATTTTCCTAAGAATAATGATAGTTTTTAATTCACCTTGGGCAACAGGGGTAAAAATAGCATAAATCTAAAACTCTTGCATGGTAGGAAAGCCAGTACTTTTATTCTTCCTGAGTGAAGCTGAATTTTAAAACCAAAGTGATGCTAAAGTGCAGTTAGAACACAAGACACTTTGGGTACATGGGTCATAATTTCTCTGAATATCAGAGATTTTTTAATCACAAAGTGAAGAGAGCCACATGATGGTATGTAGGTTGTCAGCCTGGAAGTGTGTGTGTTCTGATCAATTATCTGCTCCTTCTCTTGTTCTGTTCTGTTACATTTTTAATTGAATTAATTTCCAGTTCATTCTTCCTATAATCTTTCACTATTCTTGCTCGACCTCACCCTTCAAAATAAAATTCCATGGCCACTTTGGTTCTGCAGGGTGCAGGTGGAAGCTGGGAAAGAACAAGTGATCGCACTCGAAGTCAGCATTTCAGTTACTGGGAGATCAGGGAATGAAATCACCAGGATCAGGAGTGAGAGGCTGCTGCTGGAGCAAAAAGAACATTACAGAAGCCTGGAGGAGTCAGGTGGCTTTATAAAAAGTTAAAAAAACAGGTAGAGTAACTCAACAAAGAAAGGCATTTAAAATGGAAAACAAACAGAAAAGGATGAAGATTAAGTTAAAATGAAAAGATGGGTGATAAAGTAAGGAGTATAACCAAGGGCTGCAAAAAAGCAAACACAATGCAGACAAATGCTTGAAAATAAATAAGACCTTTAGTTTTTTTAAACAGTAGAATGAATCAGAATCAGGTTTAATATCACCAGCATATGTCGTGAAATCTGTTGTTATGCAGCAGCAGTATATTGCAATATATAATAAAACTGTAAATTAAAGTATATATTTAAAAAGTTAAATTAAATAAATAGCAAAAAGATTTTTAAGAAGTAGTGAGGCAGAGTTCACGGGTTCAATATCCACTCAGAAAACTGACGCTGAGGGAAAGAAGCTGTTCCTGAAACACTGAGTATGTGTCTTCAAGCTCCTGTACCTCCTCCCTTACAGTAGCAATGAGAAGAGGGCATGTCCTGGGTGATGTGGGCCCTTAATGATGGATGATGCCTTTTTGAGGCACCATTCCTTGGTTTTCACCAAACTTACATTGAATAGTCATAAAACACTGACTAGGCCCAAAGGAGTACAGGATGAACTTTGTAAACTAAAGCTTACAAGGGATTTCAATAATTTATTTGGAGTGCAAATGATTTCAATAATTTTTATTTGCAGCACAGGGAATTTGGTAGAATTGTACAAGGATTAAAAAAAAATAATCATTTCCAATGGGCATGTTCTCCAAGCAGCAGAGAAGGCTGCTTGAAAATTTGATGGAGGAATTCAAAATCAGAAGAATTTTGGTCAGTAAATACTTAAAAATAACATTTCCAGGAATCAAAGTGTTGGTAACTGGAGAATATGGAATTCAGATAATTTATAAAAGAACCACAGATAAGGCAAGGAACTTGCAGCAAACTAGTGCAATTATGAATGAACTGGCTGGGTGCTAAGAACAGATTTAAGGGAATATTTCAAAAGGAAAATGGATATATATTTGAAAGACATAAGACATAGGAGCAGAATTAGCCCATTCAGCCCATCAATGTGCTCTGCCATTCCATCATAGCTGATTTATTATCCCTCTCAAACCCATCTTCTGCCTTTGCCCTTTGACACCGTGCCTAATTAAGAACCTATCAACTTACACTTTAAATACAATCAGAATAAGGTTTATTATCACTGGCATGTGTGGTGAATATACCCAATGATTTGACTTCAGGGGCCCTGATGAAGGGTCTTGGCCCAAAACATCGTCTTTACTTTTCCATAGATGCTGCCTGACCTGCTGAGTTCCTCCAGCATTGTGTGTGTGTTGATTAGGTAAGGAATAGCCATTCTCTGACAATTAAGGAGTTCTTCTTGGGTTTTCTCACTTCCTTTTATTTTGTTTATGTATTTTTATTGCTATGCTCTGAATAGACCAGGATATGCAGTTATTTCTGCATATCCTTGACACTAAGTTTACATTATTCCTGGGTTTATTCTTGGCATATTTAGTGTTAATCTGAAGATAACTCCTTTTGCTTTGTCTCCTGATGTGATCCCTTCTCAAAAGAAAAGTAATTTTGCACAATGAAATATATTTTAAATAAATAAGAAAAAATTCATTAAATACAGTTAAAAGACAAGGTATAAAACTATGAATTAAAAGATTAAAAAATACATAAATTGCCATATAAAACAGGGACAATCTAGGGATCATGTGGTACCAAACAACTTCCAAATACTATTTTAAAAATAAACAACCACAAATAATCTCATGAGACAGAAAGTGATTGGTGATATCTGATTAGTTCAACTCCGAAAAGGACTCTACCATAGATGGGATTGCTTTAATAACACCAACCTTATGTAGGGCACTGCATCATTCTGGACCAGATCTAATAGCCACTGTAACTCATCAGTGCTTCTGTCCACTGTAGAAGAAAAGAGATTTAAACTTATAAGGGGCAAGATGAACCTGGGTCTTCAAAATGAAATTCATACAGAAGAAAAATCTTCTACAAGTAAGTAATATGGAAGGATTAAAACAAACATGTGAAATACATATAGGAAAGAATTGGACAGAAACTTAATCTTTCATCTAATAAGTACCCCTCAATTATGAATTTCCTTCTAACATGGCATCATGGTTTACAGCAACCAGGGTCTTTTAAATAAACACGAGGAAATCTGCAGATGCTGGAAATTCAAGCAACACACACAAAATGCTGGTGGAATGCAGCAGGCCAGGCAGCATCTATAGGAAGAAGCACTGTCAACGTTTCAGGCCAAGCCCCTTCGCCAGGACACCCTGATGAAGGGTCTCAGCCCAAAGCGTTGACAGTGAGTCTCCCTATAGATGCTGCCTGGCCTGCTGCGTTCCACCAGCATTTTGTGTGTGTCTTTTAAATAAAGGTATTTTTACATCAGGCAGAGTTAGATCTGCTTTACTGTGAACTGATTTTTCTGGATTGAAGAGTTGAATTTCTAAGGCACCATCTTCATTTCAAAGAAATATTTTTAAAATGTAACATAACACACCCCTTCTCTGCCTTTTGCAAGATAGTCCATTAAAGAAAATCCATACTGCATTAGATACTGCACGTAGGTGAAAATTCATTGTCAGCTGTTTCCATTAAACATGCAACATAATGATTACTGTTTCTTCAAAATTTGTGAACTTCGATATCAGAAACAAAACTAAATATGGAGTTATCGCTACATTGCAAACTTAGCTCAAGTGACCATGAACATTTATTTACCTTGTAATCTCTTTTCAAGTTTTCTAATAAAAGATGTTTTATTCTGGAATACTATAGATATACTCCAGTGACATTTTAAAAATTACTTTTAGGAACTAATGGTTGAATGGTCTGAATCTAAAATTCTAAGTAATACTGAGGAACTATAAAATTCTAAGTAACATCCAGATTCATGAAATAGAACTTATATTTCCCTGATAAACAACGTTCTCAAGGCTTGTTACAAACAAGTCCATTCAAAGAGCTACAGGATAAGATACTGCTAACTGTGGAAGGATCCATCAAGAAATTGCTGCCACTTTACAGAAGAAAATCCAAGATCAGAAACTCAGCATGGAACAGAAGGGGTAAAATTCAAATAAAATATATCCAGGTAGTCCTTTGGAGTCCAGACAAAACATACACACAGTTCGAACATATAAAAGCAGGATGAATGTAGATGGATTTCTTGCCTGCTGCAGGGCAGCAGAAGGCATCTTCTGATGGGTGGGTACAGGGCATTTCTGACTAACCCCCCCCCCCCCAAATCCAGGCTGCAACAAGCATGGGCTCGGTTGAGCCGGAGATCTGGGAGGACTTAGTATACTCACTCGCTGAGTTAGGGAGGCCAGCTAACAGTGCCTGCTTGCTCTCGTCACAGCTTTCCTGTTTATTTTTGACATACAAGGAGTTTGGAATATGAACAGAACCTTGTCATAACCTGAGCACTATATGTGCATCAGAAACTTCCACAATATTTTCAGGGCAAAATTGTAAAGAAAAGTTTTGACCTATAATTACACTACTGGTTTTGGTACAATCTCTGTGAATCTTGTTTCTAAAATACTTACATCAGTGCTTTGATTTTCTTTTTGATAAGGCCTTCTGTGATGCTGGCCAGAGATTAGAAATTCAAGGCTCAAAGTAAATTTATTATCAAAGTACATACATGTCATCGTATACAACCCTGAGATTCGCTTCCTTGTGGGCATACACAGAAAGTCCAAGAAACACAATAGAATCAATGAAAGACCACATCCAATAGGATGGACAAACAACCAAAGTGCAAAAGACAAACTGTGCAAATACAAACAGTTTTAAAAGAAGAATTTGAATTTTATGCAATCCTTTGTTTATACCAACCATAGATTAAGAGTTACATACTAAAATTAACCACTAAAGTCACTTGTGATAACTGAAAACATCTCATGATCTAATTTTTACAATATTTTACACTGGGAAAGGAAAGATTTGCACAAATTCAGATCAAAAGCATACCTTGTGTATAATCTACAACTGCTTCCAGAGCTGCAATGCGAACATCGACAAAGTGTCCATATTCTGCATACGACTTAAAGAGTGATGGATCGCTGGGAATGTGGCCATTCTTCTGAAGCACTCGAATAGCTTTCAGGCAGCTGCAAATTGTAGAGGTATGGTCTTAAAAAAGAAAACTTGTTCAGAAACACTTCTGGCATACTAACCAGACCAAGCAACACATGTAGAATGGCAGTTTCAATGACTTTTGCCAAAATTTACATTTAGTGTTATAAGGAATTATCTTTGCATATTGCTTCTGCTGTACAAGGTAATTTCCACATAACCAAGATTCATCATTTGAAAAATGAATAAAAATGGATTAACAAAGAGGAAAAAAAATTCTCCAATTCCTCCAGTAAAGCATAGGTACACAGGCCAATCACCATTGATGAATGCTCTTGAAGCCTTCATGGTCCAAAGACTTAGAGGAATGGTAGTTTAATTGGTCATTGTAAATTGTCCTGTGATTAGGCTGGGATTAAATCGGGGGATTGCTGGGCAGCACAGCTTCAAGGATCAGAAGGGCCTATTCTGCGCTATATCTTAATCAATAAATAAGTATATTGAAATCACCCATTTCAATCCCCAAAGATGCTACCAGTCCAACTGGGTATTTCCAGTACTGCGTTTTAATTCCATTATCATAATTACTGTAAGTTCGTATTTTCTTATATTGTTTGATTGTTTCTGAGAGACTAGCCTCTATTGCCAGAAGAAGGCCATTGCCTTCTGCAAACCACTTCTGTAGAAAAATCTTCCAAGAACAATCATTGCCCACGTCATATGACACTGCACATAACCTAAGTACAAGCCTGTTTCAGGTCAGATATTTTCAGGATATGAAATACAAATGAAAAGATGTCTGGCTAAAGAGCCAATACTTGCAGAGAAATGATGGGCTTAGTGGCCACTTTCTACAGTATAAATTGTGAACACTGAATACTGCTATCGAAAAAGTTGCATTGACAATCATTGTTCAAAAATAAGCAAATGTTAAATAACAGGGTTGAAAATTACACATTGCACCTCATTATGAATGTCACAGACTGAAAAAACATGCCTTTAAATACCTTTAACCCACACTAATCCTTTAAATGATAAAGACTACTGGGAAATATGGTGATTCGTTGCATTGATAATTATGATGCAATTCTTCAGATAATCTTATTATGCAGGAAAGAACAGAAAATATTCAGGAAGTTTTGCTAAAGGGAAAATGAAAGAGAATCTTCACTTATTGCTGAAACTTAAATATTCAGATACGAGAACTCCATTCCCTTGATATCATGTACATGGTAATCAATTAAATACCTGACAGTTATTGTATTCCTGTAACTTGGTAGCAACTTCTCCATGTTTAGAAATCTGGTTATCTCCTCCAAAATCAATCTTACGTCAGGATTGAGATTATCTAATGTCCGAACCTCGTTATTAATGCTAATTGCAGGTGTTACTGAATTGGAAAGTGCACCAATTAGTTCAGCACGGTAGTAGTTGTCCGAAAACTAAAAGGGAAAGGATATTAAATGTTATGATTAGAATAAACATTGTGCAAAGAACAACTAAATAATATTATCTGTTTTGGTCCTTACGGTTTTAAAATTAGTATACATGTATTTGAAAAATTGCTTGAAGGATATGTGAATTTTTTCAATTGCTACCTGTTGGCCATGAAGGATTTAAAATACAGAAAAAAACATCAAATTCGAATAGGTCAAGGACAGTGGCTTGGAGGTGCCCATTTTGTGAGATTGTACTTGCAGCTTCACCACCCTTCGCTCCACCATCTTGTGGACTCTGAACTGATTCCTGCTCTGGGATAATCTAATGCGAGCATTTGAATGTGAACACAAGGATCCTCAGGCAATGACCTGCAAAACCTTACGAGGCCTCGTCCACACTAGACCTGATAGATCCTTAACCGAAGCTTTTTCTCTTTGTTTTGACCCTCTGTCCACACTGAAACGGCATTTTCCTCCCCCGAAAATGGAGCTTTTCTAAAACCTCTCCAGAGTGTGTAAATTTGAAAACGCCAGCTGGGCAGTATAGTGTGTACAGTAGTGGTCACCAACCATTTTAAGCCCAAGATCCCCTACCTCGGCCTTAGTTCAAGGCAAGATCGACCCCAGATCAATTAGTTACATGCATGCAGAAAAGACCGGAAGTAAAACCCTGCAATCCGGAAGTAGAAATAATGTATGAGCACCAGGGGTACCCACCCTTTTTTTGCACCGCGGACCGGTTTAATATTGACAATATTCTTGTGGACCAGCCGACAGGGGCGGGGGGGGGGGAGGGTTAAAGACGACTGGAATACAGCGATACTCGAAGCAGGTTCCTTATGTCCAGTCTATTCCACAATTTCGTTTTCACTGCTCTCGGCACTTAGCTTCTGTCCCATGCTGGTCACATTTTTTCCGCTCACAAAACTCAACGCGTTTGTCTTTAAGGGCAGGGCGCTTGGACTCAAAGGACCAAAGGAGTTTTGAGGGCTTCATTGCCTCATTAGACAGCCTCCAGGTCCGAGCTCCAGCCTCCCTCCTACCCACCGCCAGACGCCTTGGCCAGGTGCGGTTGGTCGTGGGTCGGGTGAGAGGACGAGGTCAGGTCCGGGGCTGCGGCGGTCGCAGTCCAGAGAGAGCGAGCAACCGAGTGAGGAGTGCAACAAGGCACATGCCTGCCCCCCTCCCTTGAGGCATCTATCAGCTGACAAAAGTTTGTTTCAGTAGATCGCAGCAAGGTAGCTGCTCTGATACTTACGAAACATTGAGCCCAAATTAGGTCATCTGCGAATATTTTAGCACCGGGTTCTCCAGGAACAATCAGTGTGTTAAACAGGTTTAGAGGCAGTGCTCCAGGCCAGTAGCGACTGTACTTCTCACCGGCCACCCGAAGCTAACCAGTGATCCCTGGAGCGAGGGTGTCACTGCAGTTAGGCGACTGATGACCTCGCGTGGGTTCAAGTTCAACAGTGGGGGTGACAGAGAATGAGGAAAGGTGCAGCTGACTCATATTGTTTCCTCCCGGCCCGGTGTTTGGGGACCACTGAATTACACTGTGTAGTGTGGGGGGAGATAAACGCATGCGCACTGGGCAGAAACAACGGAACTAAAACCCCGCAACCCGGAAACAATCTCCCAAAAGTATTTGTGTATTTATTTTTCTTTTTTTTTCGGGATCTACTGGGAAAGTCTCAAAGATTAACTAGTCAATCGTGATCGACGGGTTGGTGACCTCTAATGTATGGGGTAACCAGGGCTTTTTAATAATGCTGTCATGACGTGCTGGAACAGATGGTGGTGGCAGCACTGCATTTCATTGTTTTCTTGAACTAAGAGGAGGAAACGGAAATAGTACACCGTTTCTTCTTCGCTTGTTTTCTAGTGCGTGCCTAGTAGGAGGAGATTCGCCCAAATATCCGTTTTAATGTGGACGAAGGTATTTTCAGAAACGCCTTGTGTGGACGCCTATCGTTTTCTCGTGACACTGGCGTTTTCAAAATTCACCTGAGACTATTCTCAGATGAGTAATTATTTATTATGTAAAGTGCCAGGCCTACTGGAGAAGCTATCTGTAATCTCGTTAGACTCAGAGTTAATAAGAACAAAGACACAAGGATGGGGGGCAGAAGTCATAGAATAATATGTGTTGTAGCCATGAACCAGAGCCAATAAAAAGGTAATGTATATCCAATGACACTGGAATGTTACATTTGAATTGATAAGGAATGAATATAAAAGTGGATACTTCAGCAACATCTCTTTCCAGAGAATCACCATTGCAAGGAGGAACCCCCATGCCAGAGGCTGGGCGAAGATCGACTGGCCAACAGAGGTCCCCTATTTCAGTGTTATAAATTGGAGAAGTGGTCTGACTGAGTATTGGTACAAAGGAAACAGTAGAATTGACGTTCTAAGTTGTTGGCCTGAGGTCAACATATTTTATGTTTTTGTTTGTGCGGAGACAATAACGTTTGGTTTTGATTAATTACAAGTTGCGTAGCGAGTTTCATAACCTAGTTCATTGACAATCAATATACCAATAACACAAGACAAGAAAGCATAAGAGAAAACGAAAATAGCTGTTTTAAAACCAGAATAGCAGAATGCCAGAGGTTTTAAAGATCTAAAAGAAAATTCAGACATGCATTACCTTGTTCTTCCTGTTGTCATTATATTTTATTAAGTCCAAAATAAAGGCCAGCACTTCCTTAGGACATTGGTTATGGATATCTCTTAGCAACGCCATTGCAACAGGCATTGTCTGTGAAAAAGACGAAATGCATTAATGTACTTGCAGAGATACAGTTTTCTATAACCTGACAATATCTGCTTTCCAAAGTAATATGCTGCTTGAGTTATGAATTTTCAATGACTGGACGAGTGTATATATAAGGGTGCCATGGTAGCATAGTGGTTAGCGCTTACATTATTACAGCTCAGGGCATTCTGGAATTTGGAGCTCAATTCCAGTGCTGTTCTGTAAAGAGTCTCTGTATATCCTCCCTGTAGATTGTGTGCGTTTTCTCTGGGTACATCGGTTTCCTCCCACAGTCCAAAGATGTACTGGGAAGGTTAAGAGGTCATAGCAAATTGCCCTGGGATTAATTTAAGGTTAATCGGTTTTGTCGGGGTTGCGGGGTGGCATGCCTCAAAGGGCTACAAGAGCCTATTCCATGCTGTTTCACAAAATAAATATTTTCTTAACATTGAGGGACTAATCAATGTGCTCAGATAATGGCAGCTGGTTTGAAGCAAGAATGGATTACACTGAAGGAGTCAAACAAAGTTGAAAATTGCACGGAAGGACATATTAACCTGAAACGGCTATCTGGTAATTATACATAAAGTATTAATGTTAATCAAATGTAGAAAAAAGCATATCCTTCAAAATATTTAACAATTTAATATTAGTACATACTTTAATATCAGTGTGGATCCTGTTCTCAATTTCTACAGCAGAACTTAAACGCAAACCATGACTTTGAACGTGAACCACCTACGTGTTAATTAATGCTAACAGCTAATCAGTCAATCATGTGGCAGCAATTCAAGGCACAAAAGCATGCAGACAAGGTCAAGTTATTGTTCAGACCAATCTTCAGGATGGGGAAGAAATATGATCTAAGTGATTGACCAGGGAATGATTGTTGGCGCCAGACAGGGTGGTTTGAATTTCTCAGAAACTGCTGTTATCCTGGGATTTTCACACACAACAGTTTTACAGAGAACTGTGTGAGAAACAGAAGCATCCAGTGAGTGGCAGTTCTGTGGGCAAAAACACCTTGTTAATGAGAGAGGTCAGAGGAGAATGGCCAAACTGGTTCAAACTGACAGGAAAAATGCGTAATTCAAATAACCACACGTTATTACAGTGGTATGCACTGTCATCTCTTTTACCCTTGATATATCTAAAAAAACTTTTCATATCGTCTTTTATATTATTGGTGAGCTTACCTTCATATTTCAGGGTTTATCTCTTTATGGCTTTATTTTATTTTCTGTTGATTTTAAAATCTTCCCAATCAAACAAAGGAGCTAGTTGTAGATTACAGGAGGAATGGAGACGGGCTAACCCCTATTGACATCAATGGATCTGGGGTTGAGAGGGTAAACAACTTTAAGTTCCTCGGTATCCACATCACCGAGGACCTCACGTGGTCTGTGCACACCAGCCGTGTGGTGAAAAAGGCACAACAGCGCCTCTTTTACCTCAGACAGTTGAGGAAGTTTGATATGAGGCCCCAAATCCTAAAAACTTTCTACAGGAGCACAATTGAGAGCATCCTGACTGGCTGCATCACTACCTGGTATGGGAACGGTACCTCCCTTAATCGCAGGATTCTGCAGAGGGTGGTGCGGACAGCCCAGCGCATCTGTAGTTGTGAACTTCCCCACTATTCAGGACATTTACAAAAACAAGTGTGTAAAAAGGGGCCTGAGTCACCCCAACCATAATCTATTCCAGCTGCTACCATCCAGGAAACGGTACTGTAGCATAAAAGCCAGGACCAACGGGCTCTGGGACAGCCTCTTCCACCAGGCCATCAGACTGATTAACATGCTGATTTGAGTGTATTTCTCTGTTACGTTGATTGTTCTGTTTATTATAAATTACTATGATTACACATTGCACATTTAGACAGAGACGCAATGTAAGGATTTTTACTCTTCATGTACGTGAAGGATGTAAGAAATAAAATCATTTCAATTCAACTTCCCACCAGTTTTTGCTCTATTATGTGCTCTCTTTTGCTTTTATGCTGTTGTTAACTTCCCTTGTCTACCATTTATGCTTCATTTTCCCTTCAGAATACTTTTTAAACTTTGGAATATATCTATCCTGTGCCTTTCACATTGCTCCCAGAAACTCCGTCCATTGCTGTATTGCCATCATCCCTGCTAGTGTCCCTTTCTAATCAACTCACACTTCCCCCTGTCAAATTAGTGTTAACCCTCCCCAAGAGCTCTAGCAAACCTGCCTGCAAGGACATTGGTCCCCCTCAGATTTAGGTGTAACAATCCTTTTCGTAGCAGTTATACCTTCTCCAGAAGAGATACAAATGTTCCATAAATCTGGAACCCTGCCCCCTGCAACAATTCTACAGCCATGCACTCATCTGCCAAACCACCCTATTCTTACCCTCAATGGCGCAAGTGGCCACTGTGTGTGTAAATCACTGGAGTCAAGCTGGCAGCTTAATTTTATTTGAATTTCCCATTTAGAAATTTAGGGGAAGAAAACAAAACTGGAACAAAGCATGATACTGTCTGCTCTATAGTTTCTAAAGGCTAATCATACAGGAGTAGTGAATGTGTAATGACTGACTGCCACATCAGGCCACAGAGTTGTAAAAACGTTTTCACCGTTTTTTAAGAAAATTAGTGTTGATCTTTTCCCAGAATTTATTCAGACATAAAATGCTGCTGAGGGAACTGTCAAGATAAAATGCTTTTCAGTAAAAACTAAAGAAGTGTAACTAGACACTGTAGCACCTTAGTCTGAAGGTGGGCTACAGAACATACAAGAGGTGCTTCAAGAGCTTCAATAACTTAATTCAAATACTGTAAGCTCACAGTAGAGACGTTTATGAAAAACTTAACCTTCTGTAAAAAGTAGCTCTGGAAGTTCATGAAATTGTTGGTCTTAACAATATTTGAACAGCTTTTACAGCAAAACATTCGAGTGAAGAGCGACTTCATTGCTGGAGGACCTGTCCAAGTGTTCACCATGGCATTTGCAATCTGAAGGAACAATAGCAGATATTATGTACTGTTGAAGTTAATGTACTGCTCACATTTAAAGAGGTATCATGCATAAAATACACAAGCTTATCTAACGGGAGTGCAATAATTCTGCATTGCACCAAAAGACACTGGAAAGAATTAGGCCATTCAGCCCAACGAGTCTGCTCTACTATTTCATCATGACTGGCTGATTTATTATCCCTCTCAACTTCATTCTCCTGTCTTCCCCCCATAACCTTTGGTCCACTGACCAATCAAGAACCTATCAACCTCCACTTTAAATGTACCCAGAGACTTGGCCTCCACAGCTGCCTGTGGAAATGAATTCCACAGATTCACCACTAACCTATCCTGGCAGTCAGTCAATATTCCATTCTATGACAAGAAGCCACTGGGTAGGTTCAGAGAGGAATTATAAGAATAAACTTTCTCTGAAAAGGTGGTTAAAATTTGGAAATCACTGTATAAGGGGATGAAAGAGGCAGGAACTCTCACAATACTTACACAGTATTCAGATGAGTTCTTAAAACACCATGACATAGCAGTCCAATGACAAGGCAAGGGAATGGGATTAATGTAGCACTTACAAAATGCTGGAAAAACAAAGCAGCAATCCCATAGAGTTGGGAGTTCAATTCTGACATCATCTGTGAGGAGTCTGTATGTCCTCCAGATGGAATGCTCAGGTTTTCTCCAGGTTCTCTATAAATCAAGTAAAATATATAAAATAGTGCACACACAACCTATCATTTCATTTCACTAAGCCCTTCACCTCCAGTGGGGCACAGACCACTGACAGAAACTCGCCAGAATCCTCTGTCCTGGGCCAGACTTTCCAGTTGTCTCTAAGTCCTCATCTTCTTGGTGTAACATTCCTCTCCCAGGAATGAGGTCTCCGGAGCCTCTGTTGGCACTTCTGTAGCATTGGGTTTTCACAGGATGGGGTTACTAGCCTCATGCCCAACTCTGCTCCTTTCACAGCCAGGCTTAGATCCACACTGAACTAGGCTTCTCAATAAATCATACTCTACAATCAAATAATTACAAATTTCACTGTTCACCTTTGCAAGCCGGAAGCATGCATGCATTCGGACTTTGTAAAAGCATTGTTCATGTTCTAGGATATCTGTCAACGCCAGTCGAGAGGCTGGAGTGGGGAACTTCTCTAAAGCAAGAATTGATTCTTCTTGTGCAACGACGTCTCTCTCGTAGCGAAGCTGGTACTGCCACATGAAATCAGCCTGCTCAAATTCCACTTTCCTCAAAACAGACATGTCAGGGTCTATCCTTATCCACAACAATGGGGAATCGGCACTAAGAAGACAGTAACACATCAATAAACCACACTCAATAATAAGTATATTATCTTCATGTTAAATGCATTTGCAGACCAAGAGGTACATATAAAAATTAGTACAATGAATAGGACCTACTCCATTGCAGAAAGATCCATGTCCACTTCCTCGCCATTCAACAACGGAATCTTCTTTTTCTTATTCCTGAACAGAAAGAGAAATGACTGACATAATAAACAAAAATAATGAACAGAACTGTGAAAACTCACTGTAATATAATATTTTCTTTCAAAAACCCCAACAGAGAAAGATACCTTTTATTTCTTTGGACCTGATCTTTTAAATTCTTACTAGGATTGAAGTTTCATTTATGTAGCCAAATGGTAGTGGATAGTGTCTGTAATCAGATGTTTCATCATCTGATTGGCCTGCTGTAACTTGATCTGAGCCAAACAGAGACACTGCTACACTAGTAAGAGCAGAACAGACAGCGCTAGTCCTGTAGAGACAGAACAGACACCGCTAATCTTGTAGGGATATCATATGTGAGAGACAGAGTGGAGGTCTTGGTAGAGAAACATGGTAACGGATGGGGGGAATGGGGCGGGGAGAGCAAGGGGAGTTAAATTTAGGTCTCTGCATTACTTTTCTCCAAATATAAATACCAACTGAATTTTGCATTAATACTCCAATTAATAAAAGGCAATATTGCTATGCTGAAATGTGTTTGTTCTTATATGTAAGCCTACTAAACATGTTTACTTTATCCTGCAAATTAGTTTGGCCTATGTCTAAATACACAGTGAAGAATCTTCTTTGATACAAGTATTTGAGGTGTCAATTTTTGATTGTTGGAAGAATTTCAGATGGTGACAAGGTGCTGTACAGGACTGAGATATTTCAGCTGGTTGAATGATGTTGTAACAACAACCTTGAGTTCAGCATCAGTAAGACCAAGGAATTAATTATGGACTTCAGGAAGAGGAAGTTGAGGGAACACACGAATTGAGAGATCAGCAGTGGAAAGGGTGAGCAGTTTCAAGTTGTCAGGTGTCAACGTCTCTGAATATCTACCCTGGGCCCAACATATTGATGCAGTTACAAAGAAGGTACAGCAGTGACTATAGTTCATGAGGGGTTTGAGGATATTTGGTATGTCACCAAAGATTCTTGCAAGTATCAACAGATGTACTCTGGTGAGCATTCTAACTGGTTGCATCACTGTCTGGCATGGAGAAACCACTGCACAGGATCAGAAAAAGCTACAGAAAGCTGTAAACTCAGCCAGCTCTATCATGAACACCAGCCTCCCCAACATCGAGGACACCTTCAAAGGGCGATACCTCAAAAACATGACATCCATCATTAAGGACCCTCATCACCCTGGGCATCGTACTATTAAGGAAGTGGTAAAGGAGCCTAAAGATACATACCCAGTGTTTTAGGAACAGCAAATTTCATAACATATATTGTTGATATTAAATCTGATTCTGATTCCATTAATCCACAATCTTTCTTTTTTTTTTGTAACAGAAAAAAAATCAGAAATAATTCATAAACCAATGAATTAATATCTCTGACTTATTATAGAGATTTATCAAAATCATCTTATGGAATAAACCACACTGATTTTGATACATATATTTTTAATCTTAGGCAAAACCTGAATTAACTCATTTCCTTGTAGACATTTCCATAGCCATGCAAAATATATTATGCACATTTTAAAACTGGGACAATTTTTGATAAGTTTAATAAATTCTATCCTTCCCACACACCCATGCCTACCGTCTGCTCTTGGAATGGCAAGGAATATCATGCTTTAAGCTGTTTTCCTCAATTTGTAGAGTATGGTTAAACGACCCATCAAGCTCTTGTACGGTAACTTTAAGCGGTCCCTGGAAGGGTAAACAATGTTTGTGGAATATATCATATAAATACAACAAGCCTTTCACTTAATATGGCAATATGTCCCAGAGTCACTTCAAAGCAGCATTATCAATGAGAAAGTACATGCATAACCATGTAAAGAGAAATCGGGGCAGATAACCATCAGTCTGATCAAAGAGGTACATTGAAAGGAGTTGCAACAGGAGGCAATTCCAGAATTTATACACTTTGGAGCTAAAGGCACAGCAGCCACTGGGAGAATAATTATGTTTGGATATGAGCACAAGGTCAGCAGTTGTTCCTTAAGGTTGTTATAGTCGGAGGTGGTAGTGAGGACAAGCTCCCACTATCTCAATGATGTGTGACTCAAATAGTCTCTGACTACCAAGTCCAACTCCTGGCCTTTACATGTGGCTTAGCTACCAAGTCCGGTGGAACTGTGTCTACTGACAGGAGGAGGGGCAAACACAGGTTACTAGCCCCTTAAAACTAGTCACTCTGGGCAGATGGGGTTTGTTAGCCGTGTTGGCAGCTCACCTTGGAGAAGGAAAACTGATCCCAAATCTCCACGGCCTTGCGGCTAAATCCACTCATGGGGAAGGCTTCAGGAGTAAACCCAGAGGGAAAAATCTGGAGCTGGAGACCCTAAGGCAGTCATACATTGAGTTCAACACTGACTGGCAACTCCTGTGATGCCATGGTTCCAAACTATATCGGTCTCTGCCTTTCCTTTGGGGAGGGGGAGCCTGCTGCATGTTTAATAACTTGTTCTCCATATTGTACTGTCCTGGCCTGTGTACCTAGACAGCTAGGATGCAACATCCATGGTCAACCTGTTCAATTGAGTAGCCTCAATCAAGGTCAGAATGAAATAACTCAAAGTTACAAGCAGGAGGTTAGACAAGACCATTAATGCAATACGCATGATTAAAGGATACTTAAGGATGGTTGGCAGAATACTTACAAAAAGTTTATTAATAAAATTAAAGGGATTCTTTTACAATTTCTCTGACCTCTTAAGAATCAAGGATTAACTTCATTCATCATATGAACTTAAATGTATTAGGAAATTGCCTTGGCACAATATGCAACAAAAAAAATTGAACTATACAGAAATAAAGAATTATATAAAAATACAGTTAGATGTACAGCTATGGAATAAAATGTTCAAAAATACCAACATGGTTACAATGTAAACAGCAATGAAAAAAGAGATTTAAAGTTTTTACAGTGCACTGACTGAGATAATAGAGGAGAGTGGGGAGGGGGTATAACTAGAATGATTGATCAGATTAACTGTGTGGGGGAAGAAAGTTTTAAAATGGGATTAAGTTTTAGTTTTCATATCCCAAGAAGCACTTTCCAGAAGGGAGCATTTGGAAGAGGCAGTTTGCTGGGTGGTTAGTGTTCAAGATGCTACAAAATTGCATTTCCAGAGTTAACCTGTTAAATTCACTGCACTCAATATTGATAGAACCGCTGATGAATCTGATACAACCACTGATACATAACTCCAACAGTTGTCATTGGGAACATACAGCACTTATGCTGTTAGATTCCAAGCAGGACTCTGCATTATCTTGTGTTTAAGGCAGGGGTTCCCAAACTTTTTTATGCCATGGACCAACACCATTAAGCAAGGGGTCCATGGACCCAGGCTGGAAGTCCCTGGTTTAAAGACTCATCTTTTAAATCGCAAAGCTGAAATTTAGCTGCTCTTACCACATATTTCTGAGTTCCCAAAGAAGTGTAATCCTGCTTCAGTTCCAGTTCCAAGATGTTCCGTTTCCGATTGAATGCAAAGCTGCCGAAAAACTTCACTACACCACTCTGATCACTACAGCATGTAATTAAGGAGATTTTAAGTACGGAATAGTGTAATCAAGTCTGCCTGTTACCATAAATGGAAAGAATACCCAGACAAGTTTAATATTGCAATGTTTACTTCTGAATGGACAAGAGTCAGTAAAGAAAACAAAGTTAGACCATAATACAAAGAGCAGAATTAGACTATTCAGCCCTACGAGTCTGCTCCACTTGATTCATTATCCCTCTTTTAGGAGCCACGTATCTATTTTCCGTCTGTCTGTATTGTATTTTGTGTTGTATGTTTATTAAGAGTAATTTGCCATGTTGGTTGGGTGTGGTAGAAGCGAAGAATATAGTTACATATTCATGCTTTGTCTTAGGTCAATTTAGTCTAGGTAGAACCAGAGGCAGAGAGTATGATTTTTTGTTGAATGTTTAACATTAATTGGAACACTTATGTGTGCTTAAATATTTTTAAATACGCTTAGCCAGCTTATTTCATAAAATCGCTAATTTTAGTTTCATTAGTTTATTATCGTTAGAAGACTATTAATTTATGCTGGTTTCCTCATAAATGATCAAATGCACTTTCTTTGACTTAAAACGTCAATACTGTAGAGTGCATCATACAGTGCTAACCCCCTGTGTTAAGACTGGTTTTGAGTGGTTTTGGTTTGTTTTTAAGTAACCAGTATATCTCTCAACCCCATTCTCCTGCCTTCTCCCCGTAACCTTTCACACCCTTACTAATCAAGAACCTAGCAACCCTCACTTTAAATATACCTAATAACTTGAACTCCATGGCCATCTGAGGTAATCAATTCTACAGAATCACTATTCTCTGGCTAAACAATTCATCCTCATCTATGTACTAAAGGGGCATCCTTCCATTCTGAGGGTGTACTCTATGATCCTAATCTCTCCCACTACAGGAAACATCCTCACCACGTCCACTCTATCTAGGCCTTTCAATATTCGATAGGTTTCAATGATATACCCCCCCTCATTCTTCTAAATTCTTGCAAGTTGAGGGAAGAAACATGAAACATGCATATATTTTGAGATTAATTTGTCACAAATAGGATGATTTGCACTTGAATGAGTAACATTAAAGATCAATGACTGCGTGTCAATCAATCATTTTGAAGGATCAAGCTTTCAGAAGCAATAAAAAACTGAAAAGGATACACCCATTGCTTTATTAGAGGTTGGATATCTTTTCCAGACACATTTGAAATTGATTTTAAAAATCCAGTCGTTGAAAGCAGCATCTGGCTCCACATATGTGATTGGAACTTCTGTGAAGAAGCAGTGCTGGCCAAACTCAACAGTTTGTTGAAGACCTAAAGAGGTGAACAAACTTTGTTGGACAGCAATTCACTATTTTGCAACTACAAAGTTTATAGTGTTTGGAAGCGACAAGGTATAGTTGATGAATGCCCACAGTTCACTTATTCTAACAGTGGTTTCTACAGTAAGGAATTAAAAGCAGAATCTTACATTATTTCAATGGAATATCAGTAAATAAATGGATAATGTTCTGCAGCAAAACCCTTTGTTTAGTTAAGAACCAAAATAGTGAAGGGCATGAGGGTGCAATTTAACTTTTTCTGGGGGGAAAAGGATGTTCATAGTGCCCAAATTTTTCTGAAATTTCTGTGGCTTTGTTGACTCCTCTAAATAAGGGTAAAGTGGGCAACAAAGGGAAGTGCAAAGGGATGTTATGTTGAAATTGTATAAGATATTGGTGAGGCATCATTTGGAGTATGTGTGCAGTTTTGGTCACCTACCTACAGGAAAGATGTAAATAAGGTTGAAAGAGTACAAATACAATTTACAAAGATGTTGCCAGTTCTGGAGAGGCCTGAGTTATAAAGATTGAATAGGTTTGGACTTTGAATAGCTTAGAACGTAAAAGATTCAGAGAAGATTTGATAGAGGTATATGGTATTATGAGGGGTACAGATAGGGTAAATGCAAGCAGGCTTTTCCACTGAGGTTGAGTGGGACTACAACAAGAGCTCTTGGGTTAAGGGTGAAAGGTGAAAATTTTAAGGGGAACATGAAGGGAAACTTCTTCACTCAAAGGGTCATGACAGTGAGGAATGAGCTGTCAGCACAAGTGCTGCATATGAGCTCAATTTGTGTTTAAGCAAAGTTTGGATAGGTACATATATATTATGGGTCTGGAGAGCTATGGTCATAGTGCAGGTCAATGGAAGTAGGCAGTTGAAATGGTTTTGGTATGGACAAGACAGGCCATAGGGCCTGTTTCTGTGCTGTACATTTCTATGACACTATGGTATAAATAAATGGAACTCTGCCACAGACAGTCCCAAGTGTGGCTACTAAAGGAGGAATCTTGGGCGCAGGGCAAGCGATCCCATTCTGTACAAAACCAGCAATACAGAAACGCCAGTAGAAGTTCCAAAGACCTCATCTCTGGGAGAGGAAGGATCTTCAATGGGCTGCACCGTGAACAACTGAAAGACTGCCCAGGACAGAAGACTCGAGCGAGCTGCTGTCAGTTGCCTATGCCCCAGAAAGGGCGATGGGCTTAAAAAGATGATAAATGAATGGCTGAGCAATATTGATAAGACTAAAAGTCTTTCACATCTTCCTTAATTATGCTGTACTGGAATTAATGGTCTTAATATTTCTAGTAAATGGACTTCTGTGGATACATCGTCAATTGTGAAAAATCCCAAGATTTGGAAGGCTAAACTTATCAGTTGAGTCAGACAAAACAGGCCATAAGAGGGTAAAAAACAGTAGCGGTCGGCATAATGCTAATACAGTGCTGATAATTCCTGTTGCTGTCTGTAAGTTTAGAAGTCTCTCTGTTCCCACATAGATTCCCTCAGGGTGCTCTAGTTTCTTTCCACATTCTAAAGATGTACGGTTTGCACCCGAGGCGTCCAAACTGATGCCTAAAAACTCTCACAAACAGCCTGTGCCATCATAGGGAAATCTAGGCTTATACTTTTGGTATGCAAATGAAGAGAATCAAAGAAGGCAAGTGAAAAGGAAAAAATTTAAAATAAATTTGCTCATTCTTTGGGAAACAATGCCCCCTAAATGAACTAATTCTCCCACAAACCTGAAGCATGAATTCCATGCTAATCCTGTTTTCAATGAGTCGCATCACAAGGTGAGCTTTGCACTGAAACATCTTGTAGTAATTCCAGGACAAAGTATGTGGATGCCGAATTGAAAAATGCAAGTGCGGTGCTGGGCTGCAAGGATTTCAAAAGAACTGAGGTTAAACTGTGGCAAGATTTAATGCTGATTTAACTAATGCAAACAAACATTGACCAGCTTTCATTGTCTTTTTAAATTTCAAATTTGATTATTCATGATATAGTAGCACTTCAAATACAAAATAAATTTCAAACATCTAAAAACATCAATTGGTCCACACCAAAGGAGATGAATAAAATTCTATCAAACAAGTACTCCCTTAACATACCTTGCAGAGTGCTGATTTCATTCACTACAAAGGAAATGGTTATCGACTGCAGTAGAACTAACACCACTCACATCCTCGTTTACATCAGTGGCACAGCAATGTAAACTGTGAGCAGTTTCAAACTCTTGGGAGTGCATATGTTTACAACCTCACATGGTCCCAGAACACATTCTGCACAATCAAGAAAGCTCGCCAACTCTTCTACTTTCTGAGGAGGCTGAAGACAGCTGGATTTTGCACATCCTTACTCACATCGTTCTACAGAAGTGCAGTACTGAGAAACCTGATAAGCTACATAACTGCTTGGTACGGATACTACACTACAGCGGACAGGAAGGCTTTACAACGGGTAGTGAAAACTGTCCTACACGGCATCAGTACCAGCCTACCTATTATCAAGGACATATATACAGAAAGGTGCTGGAAAAGGGCCAGTAACATCATGAATGATCCCTCACACCTGGCTCATGGACCGTTTGTCCCATTCCCATCAGGAAGGAGGCTACATAGCAACCACACCAGCACCATCAACTCAAAAACAGTTACTTTTCCCAAGCAGTAAGGCTGATCAACACCTCCACCCACTAACTCCACCACTACTCTGTTTTATTTTTCCTGTCAGTCACCTAAAGGACAACCTTGTGTCATTTTATGGACATACAATCAAAATACGTATAAAAACTATCTTATGTATTTATTGTGTATTTTATTATTATAGTGAACTTTATCTTTTGTGCTGCATCGGATCTAAGTTAACAATTATTTCCTTACACTTGTGTATGGAAAGGACATTAAACAATCCTGAATCTTAAATAGACATCCACTGATGCTGCATACTGCTGTGGTGCAAACCTTGCTTGCTTACAGCACGGAAATGATTACTTTATTATGGAGTGAAACACCTATAAAGTACCTAATGTCTAATAACAAAGCTTGGGCAAGCAATGAGGCTATTCATACTAAGATGCAAAATTCAGGGGTGCCCTCGGCTGATAGAAATTTCAGTGGTTATGCCTTGACTTAACAGATCACCTGAACCCTATACTGGTCTTACTGCCTTACTGGTCTTGCTAGGCATATAGGAATTGACAGCCCCCAGCAATATCCATATTCCCTGCTGCTCAGCCAGCCCACCCAGCATGATCTGTCTCACTGGATCGCTATGTAATGATCAATGCAGCATGAGATCACAAACAATTTGGTTTCTGTAGGAGCACAAACACAAGGCTAAGCCTTTAACCAAATACTGTGCGTTTGGTTCAGGAAGGCAAGGGTTCATGTTCCTATGTAAAACTACATGGTGAGTAATGCATCTCTGTTTAATACCACCATGACCCCTTTTAATGCTAATTCAATTCCCTGGAAGTCATCCTCATCCTTAATTGAGATCAAGTAACTAGAGGCTGTCATGAGAGAGATTTGAACTCAACTTGACTGAGAATACTAGGAGGTGTAAAATACTAAAGGTAGGAATTTCACTGCATACTTAAAAAAAATGAGATTGCAACCACATGGATATAGGGAGAAAACACAATAATTGGATGAAAAATACAGCAAGTTCTGAAAAACTTTAAAAAAGACAATGTTGAAAATGTTCAGCAGAGTGAAGCAGCATCTATGGAAAGACAGTATGAATATTTCAGACCAAAGACGTTGAACCTAGATCTCCGGTGCTGTAAGGCAGTGGAGCAAAAGGCTGCACCATTATCAAATGAATGTTATAGTTTTAATTTAGTGCCTGAGTTTTAAAAGCATAATAAATCGATGCCAGGGAATGGATTGTTTAAATGCTCTGAAGAAAATTAAATTAGCAACATAAAATACGTGTTGTACATTTTCATCAATAATAAATACCACCAAATGATAAGACAGAACAAATTGACTAATAAGTTATAAACTCTACAAAAATATCTAGCTATGGCAATCAATATCTTTAGTTGGATTCCTGAACATAACAATCAATTATACAGTAGATGAAGCACAAAGGATGAACACATGCAACCAAAGACCTTATATTGAATAGGTCTTGCCTATTTGAGACTTTTCATATCAGTCAATGACAAATAAAGGATTACTTACGTTTCTTTCTCTTTCACTCCAGTAAATGTTGGATGCAACAAAACACCACCAGTTTTCAATTCGTAGTCCACAATTTTGTCCAACTCCTAAAAAATTGAAATACTTTATCATATTTTATTAATCAAATGAACGATTGAGTAAGTTTCATCCACGTTTTTACATCTGATTATACTACTGCTTCTTTAATGAATTTTTCTCTTCCCTATCCAAAACTATGGTGCTACTTTCTAACACACCAATTGCCATTCACCACCTCTAACCCATTCTAGCTCCCGACTGAGAAACATTCCAATTTTAAAATAATCGTTTTGCGTATCTTTCCACAGACCTGGCCCTCAGCCCTTCCTTTTTCTACAGCTTCCTTCAGTCTTACAATTTATTATTTTTGCATTCCAATTCTGGTTTCTCATTCACCTCAAATCTTAATTCATCTCGCTTTCACAGCTAAACATAGTTGGTAATTGGATTATTATTGTTACATATACTGAGAAGCTTATCATCCAACATGCATGCTGTCAAGTACCTTAAGTACATTGAGGTACTACAAAAAGAAAACAATAAAATGATGGAATTAAAGAAGAATGAAAGAAACACTGAAAACCTACAGCACAATACAACCACTTCGGCCCACAAAGCTGACCCAAACATGTCCTTACCTAAGAAATTACCTAGGGTTACCCATAACCCTCTAGTTTTCTAAGCTCCATGTACCTATCCAGGAGTCTCTTAAAAGACCCCATCGTATCCGCCTCCACCACCAATGCTGGCAGCCCATTCCATGCACTCCCCATTCTCTGCATAAAAAACTTATCCCCTGACATCTCCTCTGTACCTACTTCCAAGCACCTTAAAACTATGCCCTCTCAGGCTAGCCATCTCATCCCTGGGAAAAAGCCTCTGACTATCTACACAATCAATGCCTCTCATCATCTTATACACCTCTCAGGTCACCTCTCATCCTCCGTCACTCCAAGGAGAAAAGGCTGAGTTCACTCAACCTATTCTCATAAATTTAACTGCATTTTGTTTCATAGCACATAAAACAGTACACCACAGTATAGGCCCTTCAGCCCACAATCTTGTGCTGACCTTTTAGCCTATTCTAAGCTCACCCGTCCCTCCCACAATGCCCTCCACTTTCCTGTAAGGTACATTAATTGCTGGAGGCCCCTTTAAAAAATGTCATCCTATTTCTAGTTCACTTAGGGCATCCATACCAGTCAACTGCCTCACTGAAAATAAACCTTGTACGGTTTAACAGTGAAATTTAGTTTGTGCTACCTCTTTAATCCAGTGTCTGTACTCATTAACACCAAATGTTTTTTTCATCCATAGGCCATAAATGTAACCAGATATTCCTTTCAACACCCATTCATCAGACCTACAAAGACATAGATGAAAAGATGGTATTCAAAAGAATGGATTTAAAACAAGGCAGGAAAATAATTGTTTTCACTTCATTCTTCATTCATAACAGAGAGTAAAAAGAAAAACTAAGCATCTTCAGGATTTTGTGGAAAATCACCACAGGAAATATGTTCACAAATGCAATTTTTCAAGTTCAGTTAAAATAGACTATTAAAGATACAGCTATTAAGTCACACTCTAGAAATAACTAGATTCACAATGTGAGCTATAGATACTTGTAGCTTCTAGTTGGTGTGATGAAAATATAACTTGCTTTAGAAGCCAAGATTTGTATTTAAACACATGAAATACAGCAAATGCTGGAAATCCAGAGCAAAAAGCACAAAATTGCATTTATGGAGAGACATAAACAGCTGATGTGTGGAATCCTTGACTTGAATTAGCATACAGGAAACTTCATAAATGATTCTAAGATCAAACAAATTACAAGCCAGGTACAGTCTATAAATTATTGCCTCATGTCATTTTCATTCTTAATACAGAATAAAACACATTCACTTCATTACGAATCGTCTTTGCAGCATTCAGTTAACCAAATGAGTATTGAATTTCCCTTACACTTTTCAAACAATGTACGTTTCCCAGGTTATTCGATCTAATTAAGACATATGCTCTCTGGAAAATTCTTCCTCTTTCATTTATTGCCAAAATTTAAATAAGAGTTAATCACAGAAAGTCATCAACAAACATAATAACCATTCAAAGATTATTTACATGATTTTAAAATTGGTATTGAACCTCTGTTATTAGAGGGAAACCATTCCTGAAGTTACCAGTGATTCGAAATTGCGAGAGGATTAACATGAAGAGGCCACATTATTTTTCTATGTAGCTTTGAAAAGGTAACAATGCAAAAAAAATGTCATCTTTGCTAAGTGAGACAATCTGCAGATGCTGGAAATTCGAGCAACACAGTCAAAATGCTGGAGGAGCTCAGCAGGCCAGGTAACATCTACAGTAAAGAGTCCTGCTGAAGGGTTTCGGCCCGAAATGTCTACTGTACTCTTTTCCATAGATGCTGCCTAGCCTGCTGAGTTCCTCCAGCATTTTGTGTGTGTTGCTCGTCCTTGCTAAGTATTGCAGATTCTAGAAAATTGAAGATTTTTTATGATTATTTAGATGAGTTATTATCACAACAATTTAAAAATATCCAGCCTAGAGATGTGTCTGCTACTTAAAAAAAGTGATACATGGTGCACTGGCAGGGATTAACAATATAGCACATTGAAACTTCAACACATACCCCGGGAGACAGAATGTAACTGTTCACCTGTGAACTGTCTACACAGAGACCCTAATGTTTAAATATTACTAAGCAAAGGTAGGCATCAGAAGTTAGATAAGGCTTCAGAGCCAATTATGCCAGTCCTTTTAAAGATTTTAAAGATTAAGGATGAGGTTTATTTGTCACGTGCACGTTAAAACAGAGTGAAATGCATCATTGGCATCAACAACCAACAGTTTGGATATGCTGGGTACTGGCAGCCTGTTAGAGTCACCAAGCTTGCACCACCAACACAGCATGCCCACAACTTATTAACCCTTACTAATCCGTATGTCTTTGGTAGATGAAAGGAAATCGGAGTACCCAGAGGAAACCCATGCGGTCATGGGGAGAACATACCAACTCCTGATAGACAGCAAAAGGAATTGAAGCCTAATCGCTGGGACTGTAAAGCATTATGCTAACCTTTATGCTACCTTGCTGCCGACATGCTCTAATTGCAGTTCTGTCCAAATTGACTTGGATTCTACTTTCACTGCCAGTAATGGTGGATGAAATCAATTTATGTGAGAAGGATAAGGAGAACATTCACAGATTTTGATGAAACTATCAAGTGAGAGACTAAATTTAAAATGAAATATGAAAACATGCAATACAGTGACAATAACATCTGTTTTAATCTTCTCAATGATTTTGCAGGTAATTGAAATGAATATAAGAAATACATACTGATTGCTCATAAAACTTATCTCTTCTCATCCTTAACAGTGGATAGAGTTCTACGTTTCTTGAACACTGTTTACATACCCAAGTAGTTCTTGAATAAACTTGTAGATTAACATTACAAAAAAATTAGTTTGAATGAGACATTAGAGGTTTATTTGTCATAATGCAAACTAAATTGTTGCAACATAATATGAATACCTAGAATGAAAGGAAAAAATGACATACTTTGGATGTACAGTACAACAAAGAAAATCTTCCACATTTTGTAAACTTTTCTTGTCTGTCTTTATTCCAGTGGCACGGCAACAAAGTCTGTGTGCACAGGAGCATTTCAGTTACTGCACGGCCACGCAGCTTAGAGGTAACAATGGTGCCAACAAATGTATCAAGATGACACCAGTATTAAACCAGTCTGCTGATTATAAACTTTCTATATACAAAGTATTTAAAGCACAGGAAGCATCCATACAAAACTATCAACATGGTGGAACTATTTCAGAGAATATTATTGGCTCCACTTACCAAGACATTCTGGAAATAAAACAGCCAAAGAACTGCTGAGCCAGAGCTTGTGCTAAACATCGTCTGGTAAGAGGCGTCTGATCTATAATCATGGCACTGTTCAGGAGGTTTGTGCTAAATAAGAGGTGTGAAAATAGGACAAAGATGTGTTATACAGTATATTTTTTTGAAAACAAGTATTATGCTCTTAAAGTAACAAAAAAATCAGTTCAGGCTAAATGCTGTATTTAATCAGAGCAACACGCACAAAATGCTGGAGGAACTCAGCAGGTCAGGAACCACCTTTGAAAAGAATAAACAGTTGATTATTCGGACTGAGACCTTTCTTCGAGACTGGAAAGGGGAAAATGCCAGAGTAAAAAGGTGGTCAGAAGGGAAGGAGAACTAGAAGGTGATAGGTGAAATCAGGTGGGTGCGAAAGGTAAAAATTGGAGAAGGAATGAGATAGGAGAGCAGATTGGACAATGAGAAAAAGGGAAGAAAGAGGGGCACCAAAGGGAGATGATAGGCAGAGAGAAGAAGAGGTAAGAAGCCAGAGTGGGGAATAGAGAAAGCAGATTGGGGGAGAGGAAAAGAATAAACAAATTACTGGAGGAGAAATCAATGTTCATGCCATCAAGTTGGTGGCTACTTAGACAGAATATGAAGTGTTGCTGCTGAGACGGACCTCGTCATGGCAGAACAAGAAACCATGGACCAACGTGTCGGAACAGTATGGAGATAAGAAATGAAATGGTTGGCCAGAGAAATTCCACATTTGGTACGTGGAACTGAAGTGCTCGACAAAGCAGTCCCCCAATTTATGTCTGGTCTCACTAATGTAGATGAGGCCATATCAGGTGTTCTGGATACAAAAGATAACTTCAACAGATTCACAGGTGAAGTGTTAGCTCACCTGGAAGGACTGTTAGGGCTCTGAATGGAGATGAGGGAGGAAGTGAACGGGTAGGTGTAGTATATCTGTCGCTTGCAGGGTTTTAATTACTGGAAGCTTGCCAGTCCTTTCATATTCACTCTTTAAACCTTCAGTTCATGATAATAACACAATTGGCTGTAGTTTTCATTAACTGCATGTCAAAGTTCAGAACAAACAGATGAAAATATACAACTAATAACTGCAAATAACTAAAAGGAACTAGCAAGGAGCACAAAACCAAAATAACTTAGAAGAGTATGTCACTATAAGGGGATGAATTCTGATCTGTCGCCAACAGAACATGCCCACGATTTACTAACAATAACCTTTGCGTCTTTGGATTGTTGGAGGAGCACCCGGAGGAAACCCACACAGTCCTAGGTACAACATACAAACTGCTTACAGAAGATGAGCCATCAAACGCTCCTGGGTGTACCTCTGGGATCAGTAGTGAGGACAGACACAAACATAACATTCAGAAAGGGAACTAAACAACTGCACAAAAATGGGCTGATGTTGCACAACTAGACCTCTCCTATGCTACAGTTTGATCTTCTGTGATATATACCATACACTGAGAGAATAAACTGGTAAGCACAGTGATTGCTGTTGCAGGAAACTTGAGACAAGTAGTATTATCATGATGGGCCTTCTGTCTGCATCTTGCTGCATCTGACCTTGATTTCACTGCACCAGTACAATCAAATATAGCTATAACTTTTATTTTAGCAGTCAAATCAGATTAAGCAACATTTTTATATGTTCCACCTTGCAGCTTTTTTATTTAACATTTAATATAAGTCATCCATTCTTTCAACTGGAAAATTAAATCATAAGAAATCTTTATCATTAAAGTCAGCTCTCATGTGTAAATATGAAGTTTCAATTCACAAGCCACATCACAATATTGCCCTAGGGTGGAAAAACTCTTGGATCCCATACTATACTATTCAACACCTCACACATAACTTAATATTTGAAATGATCTTTGACTTAGAAACTTAAAGAGAAACTTGACTTGCTGGGATAAGGTTACATAACAGCTCTCATAGTGCTCAGATTGCATTCAAAGGCAATCTCATTAAGTCCAACTCACAAAACTTTACCTTGCCTGTTAAGTCAATTCAGTAACACCCAACACTGTTGCACAGAGAAAACATTGCAAAAGTCATTGGCTCAGTGCACAATTGATGTCTAGTTCGATAATTGCTGCTAGTAATCATAACACCATTAGATAGAAGGCTGGAAGCTGGTAATTCTGCTCATCGAGTCAGCTCCACCATTCTATCATGGCTGCTTTATTATTCCTCTCAGCTGCATTCTCCTACTTTTCCCCTTTACCCTTTGGCACCCTTACTAACCAAGAACTTATCAACCTCTGCTTTAAATATACCCAATGAGTTGCCCTCCACAGCAAACCATGGCAATGAATTTCACAGCTTCATCACCCTCCGGCTAAAGAAATTCTTCCTCAATTCTATTCTAATGCTCTGCCGTCTGGACCTAGATTCCCCCACCATCCTCACCACATCCACTCGACCTTATTTTGCAAGGACTAGAGTATCAAAGCAAGGTAAGGCTGAGGCTTTACAAGGCATTGGTCAAACCACACTTGAAGTATTGACAACAGTTTTGGGCCCAATATTTAAGAAAGGATGTGCTGGCATTGGAGAGAGTCCAGAAAAGGTTCTTGAGAATTATCCTGGAAATGAAAGAGTTAATGCATGAGGAGCATCCAATAGCAATGGGCCTGTACTCACTGGAGTTTAGAAGAATTACGGTGAACCTAGCAAATATTGAAAGGCCGAGATAGAGTGGATGTGGAGAGGATGTTTTCTATCATCATAAGACCATAAGATATAGGAGCAGAAGTAGGCTATTTAGCCCATCGAGTCTGCTCCACCATTCAATCGTGGGCTGATCTAATTCTTCCAGTCATCCCCACTCCCCTGCCTTCACCCCATACCCTTTGATGCCCTGGCTAATCAAGAACCTATCTATCTCAGTCTTAAAAACACCCAGTATTGGCCTCCACAGCCTGCTCATGGCAACAAATTCCACAGATCTACCATCCTCTGACTAAAGTAATTTCTCCACATCTCAGTTCTAAATGGAAGTCTTTCAATCCTGAAGTCATGTCCTCTTGTCCTAGAATCCCCTACCATGGGAAATAACTTTGACATATCTAATCTGTTCAGACCTTTTAACATTCGGAATGTTTCTATGAGATTCCCCCTCATTCTCCTGAACTCCAGGGAATACAGCCCAAGAGTTACCAAATGTTCCTCATATGGTAACCCTTTCATTCCTGGAATCATTCTTGTGACTTCTCTGAACCCTCTCCAATGTCAGTATATCCTTTCTAAAATAAGGAGTCCAAAACTGCAAACGATACTCCAAGTGTGGTCTTATGAGTGCCTTATAGAGTCTCAACATCACATCCTTGCTCTTATATTCTATACATCGAGAAATGAATGCCAACATTGCATTCACCTTCTTCACAACCGACTCAACCTGGAGGTTAACCTTTTGGGTATCTTGCATAAGGACTCCCAAGTCCCTGTGCATCTCTGCATTTTGACTTCTCTCCCCAGTTAAATAAGTCTGCCCACCAAAGTGCATGACCGTACACTTTCCAACATTGTATTTCATTTGCCACTTCTTTGCCCATTCCCCTAAATTATCCAAGTCTCTCTTCAGGCTCTCTGTTTCCTCAACACTACCCGCTCCTCCACTTATCTTTGTATCATCAGCAAATTTAGCTACAAATCCATAATACCATAGTCCAAGTCATTAACATACATCGTAAAAAGCAGCAGTCCCTACACAGACCCCTTTGGAACTCCACTGGTAACCAGCAGCCAGCCAGAATAGGATCCCTTCATTCCCAATCTCTGTTTTCTGCCAACCAGCCAATGCTCCACCCATGCTGATAACTTCCTTTTCATTCCATGGGCTCTCATCTTGCTAAGCAGCCTCATGTGCAGCACCTTGTCAAAGGCCTTCTGAAATTACAAGTACATCACATCTACTACATCTCCTTTGTCTGCCCTGCTTGTAATTTCCTCAAAGAATTGCAGAAGGTTTGTCAGGCAGGGTTTTCCTTTCAGAAAACCATGCTGGCTTTGGACAGTCTAGGACCAGAGGGCACAGCCTCAGAATACAAAGACATCCTTTTAGAACAGAAATGCAGAGGAATTTCTTTAGTCAGAGGGCGATGAATCTGTGGAAATCATTGACACAGACTGCTGTGAAGGCCAAGTCACTGGCTATATTTAAGTTTGGGGGTCGATAGGTTCTTGATTAGTCAGGGAGTCAAAGTTGCAGGGAGATGGCAGGAGAATGGAGCTGAGAATGAAAATACATCAGCCATAATGGAATGGCACAGCTGACTTGATGGTCTGAATGGCTTAATTCTCCTTTAAGTTTCATAGCAAGGGGCTGCAAAACCTCAAGAAGGAAAGGTTGGTAAAATTGGTAATGCATGGAAAGTCAACTCAAAATGTTTCTCCAATTTTCAACATAAAAATTTTAAGCAGATAATTTACATCTTAAAGTTATGCACCTTAACAAGCAGCAGCACAAACTATTAACTGAAAACCATAATCCTCCTGGTACAACTGGCTGTTTTTCTGAACTGCAGCTTACCAATGAAAGCATTGTTAGGACGTATTCCGGAGGTAACAGATACAGCAAATATTAACTTCATCAGCAACCAATCTTCAGGCATGAATGTGGATTATAGATTGAATTTTAAATCGGCACTGAACAATAGTTTTCCTGGAGCTGTGGGCTGGAGTTGATTGCAAACCAGACAATGCTGATTAACATTCATTTTGGGAGTCTGATGTGAAAATTGGGATTTGAAAACAATTTGTAACTCAAAAGAAGCATTGTAGATACATTGTAACTATACAATAATCCTGCTGCTACCTTTGATCTATAGCCTATAAAAAATGGCATGTAATATTGGGTCAGGAGGCCTCTTCTTCCAAAAGTATCTCAATAAAATGCCTGCTGCTCGTTTTTGTTAAATGAAACACTTCTGTATCCACTAGCTTCAGTGTCTCTCTGGTGATTCTGTTCACGTTACAAGCATCACAGATGTGCACTGAGCGAAAGCTTCAAACACCTTTACCAGTCAAGCATAATCCTGAAAAACATTTCAAACTTGCACTTTACAATTTCCTTAAGAATGTTCTGGCAAATCCATCTCAAGAGGCAGCTGACAAATGTTTGCAAGCAGTCTAATCTCACTTCATGTAGTCTTAACTTAACGGAATGTCACCATCTCCAGCAAAAAAACTGCTCCAACAGACTCACCTTAAAATACTCATAGAAGCATATGAAGCTACTTCGACATAGGCTTCATCAACAAATACAGTCTTATAATAGGCATAGGGGTATCTGCAGGTCAGGATCTCTTCATAGAACTCAAAAATCTCATGAAGAAAGGATGTGGTATGTTTCAGAAGTGGCAACAATTGGGGCAGGCAGAAATGCGTTACCTGTAAAGTAGGACATCAAAATGTGAAATGTGTCCTTCCAATTGTAATAAGAATACCATTAAATCAAAGTCAAAGATTCCACATTAATTTCAGCGCCCTCACAAAAAAGCAGCATCCATCAGGACCCCCACCATCCAAGTTATGCACTCTTCTCACTGCTGCCATAGGAAGAAGGTACAGGAGACTCAGGACTCGCACCACCAGATAATAACTGTTATTACCCCTCAACCATCAGACTTTTGAACCAGAGGGGATAACTTCATTCATCCCACAGCCTATAGACTCACTTTCAAGGTCTCTTCATTTCATCTTCTCAACATTTATTGCTTTTGTATTTGCACAGTTTGCTGCCTTTTGCACGTTTGTCCGTCCTTTTGGGAACAGTCTTTCACTGTTTCTTGAATGCCCACAAGAAAATGAATCTCAGGGTTGGATATGGTGACATAAGTCTTAAGCACCCTAGATATTTTATATAAATTTTGTTTTAGATGTTTATCTTTTGGATTCTGTATAAGTGTGCAATAGAAAAGAGCAAATTTTAGATTTCCAAACATTCACTTCCCAAAAAATTAAATGTTATAGAATTTCTTTTTGTATTTCATTAAAGAAAGTAACAAATTAATAGATCTCTTTTAAAAAAAAATTACAATGTAAGATGTGACTAAACACATTGATGAAGGAAGAGCAGTAGATGTAGTGTATGTGAATTTCAGCACAGCATTTGACAAGGTACCCCATGCAAGGCTTATTGAGAAAATAAGGAGGTATGGGATCCAGGGGGACATTGCTTTGTGGATCCAGAACTGGCTTGCCCACAGAAGGCAAAAAGTGGTTGTAGACAGTCATATTCTGCATGGAGGTCAGTCACCAGTGGAGTGCCTCAGGGATCTGTTCTGGGACCCTTATTCTTAGTGATTTTTATAAATGACCTGGATGAGGAAGTGCAGGGATGGGTTAGTAAATTTGCTGATGGCACAAAGGTTGGAGGTGTTGTGGAGAGTGTGGAAGGCTGTCAGAGGTTACAGCGGGCCATTGATAGGATGCAAAACTGGGCTGAGAAGTGGCAGATGGAATTCAACCCAGATAAGTGTGAAGTGGTTCATTTTGGTAGGTCAAATATGATGGCAGAATATAGAATTAATGGTAAGACTCTTGGCATTGTGAAAGATTAGACAGATCTTGGGGTCCGAGTCCACAGGACACTCAAAACAGCTGCACAGGTTGACTCTGTGGTTAAGAAGGCATACGGTGTATTGACCTTCATCCATTATGGAATTGAATTTAGAAGCCAAGAGGTAATGTTGCAGCTATATAGGACCCTGGTCAGAAAACACTTGGAGTACTGTGCTCAATTCTGGCCACCTCACTACAGGAAGGATGTGGAAGCCATAGAAAGGGTGCAAAGGAGATTTACAAGGATGTTGCCTGGATTGGGGAGCATGCCTTATGAAAACAGGTTGAGTGAACTCAGCCTTTTCTCCTTGGAACGGTGAAGGATGAGAGGTGACCTGATAGAGGTGTATAAGATGAGGAGAGGCACTGATCATATAGATAGACAGAGGCTTTTTCCCAGGGTTGAAATGGCTACCACAAGAGGACAGAGATTTAGGGTGCTGGGGAGTAGGTACAGAGACGTCAGGGATATGTATTTTTACTCAGAGAGTGGTGAGTGTGTGGAATGGGCTGTTGGCAATGGTGGTGGAGGCGGATATGATAGGGTCTTTTAAGAGACGTTTGGATAGGTACATGGAGCTTAGAAAAATAGAGGTCTATGGGTAAGCCTAGTAATTTCTAAGGTAGAGACATATTCAGCACAACTTTGAGGGCCGAAGGGCCTGTATTGTGCTGTAGGTTTTCTATGTTTCTATATAGCCTAGTGCATGATTAAACAAAGATAATAAACGGGCGCTAATGATCAATGACATAAGTTGAATGAACTAAACTGATGTACTGAAACAGAAACAGGTGTAGAAGGAATCAAATTGGGTGAAGAGCAACCAAACTAAAAGGTGAAGGGATGGCAGACATGACAGTTTAACCTTCATATCATCCATTCTTACTCCGCTCAAGAGTGAGCAAAGGAACAAGAAACAAATGGGCATCCTACATCATCATGGTCTCTACCAAGCAGAAATTTCATGACAAGAAGAACAAAGGAGTTCTGCAAAAGATGGCATGGCCTTCAGAGTCCTGGTCTGAACAGTAGTGAGGCTGTCTGGGATTATCTGGAGAGACAGAAGCATGTGAGATAGCCAAAGGCTGCAGATGAACTGTGGCAAGTTCTCCAAGATGCCTGGAACAACATACCAGCTGGCTTTCTTGTAAAACTGCACAACAGTGTGTACCTAAGAGAATTGATGAAGTTTTAAAGACAAAAAATGGTCACACCAAATATTGATTTGATCTAGGTTGTTACTCTCTACTGCTTGTAATAGCAATTTTTTGAACATTTAGAAACCTAATTTCATTATTTTTGATAGCGTCTTTACAGAACTTTTTACATGTGCATGACTTTTGCACAGTGCTGTATATACTTTAATAAATTTACTTTGAACTTTTTGAACCTATTTACAACTTGTGTAGCAGCGAACTCATTCAGCCCAATTCACAAGCTCTATCAAACTGATTTTCTTAGAATTTCACCTGACTAGAGAAAAATATTCAAGCATTTAATAATTCCACCTTTATTAAATATGCAGATTTCCAACAAAATGACCCTATGACATAAAATGTTTCTTATTTGCTATACCATGGAAGAACATAAGAAAATATGAGATCATTGCATGCCTCAGTTCTTTTCTGCCTTCATCAGGACTGCCAGAAACATAGACTGCTTATTAATTTCTGTAAATACTGCCTGACCTGCTGAGTTCAGAAAGCCTACAGTGTGTTAGCATTCATCAACTGTAGGATTGAGTTCAAGAGCCGTGATGTAATGTTACAGCTATATAAGACCTTGGTCAGACCCCACTTGGGAGTACTGTGCTCAGTTCTAATCACCTTGCTACAGGAAGGTTGTGGAAACTATAGAAAGAGTGCAGTGGAGATTTATAAGGATGTTGCCTGGATTGGAGAGCGTGCCTTACGAGAATAGGTTGAGTGAATTTGACCTTTCCTCTTTGAAGCAACGCAGCATGAGAGGCATTGATCATGTGGATAGCCAGAGGTTTTTTCCCCAGGGCTGAAATGGCTAACACAAGGGGGCCTAGTTTTAAGGTGCTTGGAAGTAGGTTCGAGGGGGACGTCAGAATTAAGTTTTTCACACAGAGTGGTGGGTGCATGGAATGCACTGCCAGCGACAGTGCTGGAAGTGGATACAATAGGGTCTTTTAAGAGACTCTTAGATAAGTACAAAGATCTTAGAAAAATAGAGGGCTATGTGGTGGGGAAATTCTAGGCAGTTTCTAGAGTAGGTTACATGGTTGGCACAACGTTGTGGGCCAAAGGGCCTTTAGTGTGCTGAATATTTCTATGTTCCATGTTACTCCAGCATTTTGTGTGTGTTGTTCTGCACTTCCAGTGTCTGTAGTATCCCTTGTGATTATGGCTAATCTTTTACCTCACTTCCATCCTTCTGCAAATACCCTTGTTCATTGATTCTTGTAAAGCCCTAAAATTCTATCAACCTCAGTCTCCAATATATTTGGTCACTGAGCCCCCAAAACTCCCAGGAACAGAGAGTTCCAAACATTACTGCACCATACATGAACAACCTGCTCCTTGTCTTTGCCTTGAATAGCTGACCCTCCATTTTGAAGCAGGTCCAGAAACCCATCAGCAACAGAAACATCAAATCTGCATCTACCTTGATTCTGGTTTTGAAGAGCCCAAGGATTTAAAATGAAATCACTTATCATTCTTCTAAACTCCAGATCCAGTCTGAACAAGCTCTCTTCATACAATAAACACAATAATTCCAGAATTTGCACTGATGTACAACACTGTACCAAAGACTTAGGCACATATATATAGCTAGGATACCTAGGATACTGTAGTAATTTTATGTATTGCATTGTACTGCTGCCGCAAAAAAACAAATGTTCATGACATGTAAGTGATGATAAGCCTGTGTCTGACATGGGTCTCTACTGTGAACTGAGAGTGGGAAGAGGGCAGGAAGAAAGGAATCATGGTTGGGAAAAGGGGAAAGGAGAGGGGACGGGCAGGAAGCACCAGAGCGACATTCTGTAATGATCAATAAACCAATTGTTTGGAATTAAATGACATTGCTTGGTGTCTCAGGACTGAATGTGCCTGCACCCACAACACCTCCCACTGTGGCATTCCCTCTCTGCCACCTGTCCTACACCCTTCCCACTGTGGTCTCACCCTCCCACCCTCACCATTCCCAACATTTTTGAATCCATCAGATTTACAACCTCGCTTTCTGCTTCACATTGACAAATACAGACAATGCAAGAGGCTTAGCTATATATAGTTGTAAGAAAAAGTTTGCACACCCTTTGTGATTACCTGGTTTTCTGCATTAATTACTCATAAAATGTGCTCTGATCTTCATCTGTCACAATAATAGACAAACACAGTCTATCTAGACTAATAACACACAAACAATTCTACTTCTCGTTAATACTGAGTACACCACTTAACAATCAGTCTAGTTCAAAAAAGTAAGTGAACCTCTGGGGTAATGCCTTCCACAAAAGCTGTTTGGAGCCAGGTGTTCCAATCAGTAAGATGAGATTGGAGGTGTGGGTTGTAGAGGTGCCCTGCCCTATGAAAAAGGCACACAAGGTCAGGTTACTGACAGAGCCTGCTCTTCTCAAGAAAGATCTGTTTATGTGCACCATGCCTCGATCAACAAGACAACTCTCAGAGGACCTTAGAAGAATTGTAGGGATGCATGAAGCTGAAAAAGACTACAAAAGCACTTCTAAAGACCTGAGTGTTTTTCAGTCCACAGTAAGAGGAATTATCTACAACAAACGGATGAAATTCAATATGGTTGGTACTCTCCCTAGGAGTAGGTGTCCTGCAAAGATCACACCAAGAGCACAATCTGAAATGCTGAAGGAGGTGAAAAAGAACCCAAGGGTAACAGCAAAAGATCTGTGGAAATCTCCAGAACTTTCTGATGTCTCTGTTCATGTATCCACTATAAGAAAAACACTGATTAAGAGTGGTGTTCTTGGAAGGACACCACTGCTCTCCCAAAAAAAAAACATTGCTGCATGTGTCAAGTTTGCAAAAGGCCACCTGGATGTTCCACAGCACTTCTATGGACAGATGAGACAAACATTGAACTTTTTGGCAGGAATGCATACCACTATGTTTGGACGGAAAAGGGCACTGCACACTAACACAGAAACCTCACCCCAACTGTGAAGCATAGTGGAAGGAGCATCATGGTTAGGGGTTACTTTTCAGCCTGAGGGCTTGGACAGCTTGCAATTGTTGAGGGAACAATGAATTCAAAGTTGTATCAAGACATTTTACAAGAAAATGTCAGAGTAGCAGTCTGTCTTGTAAGCTTCTACTGAATTTTCTTTGTAAACCATTACGTTGTTGATTTACTCTTGTGCTTAACATCATTGTCTTGTTGAATCATCGAACTTCTAATTCTATTGAAGCTTACTAGAAGCTGGATGATGCAACAGGACAATGATCTGAAACACAAAACTAAATCAACAACAGAATGCTTTAAAAAGAATAAAATTCCATGTTGTGGAATGACCAAGTCAGGGTCCAATCCAGCTAACCCAATTGAGATGCTACGGAATGACCTGAAGAGGGCTGTTCACACAAGGTGTCCCTGAAATACTGATGAACCGAAACAGTTTTGTATAGAGGAATGGTCTGAAATTCCTCCTCACCATTGTGCAAGTCTGATCAGCAACTGACAGGAAATTTTTGGTGGAGATTATTGGCTGCTGAAGGAGGTTCTACTAGTTACTTAATGTAAGGGTTCATATATTTCTTCCAGCTT
The DNA here is from genome assembly GCF_030144855.1 of Hypanus sabinus. Classification (NCBI taxonomy): domain Eukaryota; kingdom Metazoa; phylum Chordata; class Chondrichthyes; order Myliobatiformes; family Dasyatidae; genus Hypanus; species Hypanus sabinus. The sequence continues at coordinate 207,927,985 of NC_082706.1, read as the reverse complement.
GGACTGTGAATGATTAAACAATGTGTTCAATAAAGTCACGAAAAATACAATTGTTTGTGTATTATTAACTTAGGCAGATTGTGTCTATTATTGTGACTGAAATGAAGATCACACCACATTTCATGAGTAATTAATGCAGAAAAACAGTAAACTGAAAAGGGTTCACAAACTTTTTCTTGCAACTGTATATGTGCCCAAGACTTTTGCATAATCCTGTAGCTTTGTTGCACTATTACCAGCATATTCTTCCTTCAGTACAGAGACCAGACTTATCAGTTAAGCTGCAAATGTGGTCTCAGAAACAATGAAAATCATGGGAGCAAGACATCACCATTCTTGTTCTCAATCCTCTTTCAGCAAGTCAACGTACCACTTGCTTTCCTAAACGCTTGCTGAACTTGCACGTTAACTTTGTGAATTTTGTGCAAAGGCACCAGAGTCCCTCTGAATATCAAAACCTGTCAACCTCTTACATTTTTAGATGCTCTATTCTTTTGTTTTACTACAAACATGGATGTCCTCAAAACCCTTCCACATTATATTCCATCTGCAACAACCTTTTATTAATCTGCCTGTATTACTGAAGTTTCTTCACTGCCCTCATTACATTTTCAGCAAACTTGCAGCTATATTATACAAATCCTTCAGCCATATTGTTAAAGTAAAATGTGAATAGCTCAGCTCCCAGTATTGAACTCTGATCATTGCTTCCCAACTCAAAAACAACCTGTTTTCTGCCCGTTGACCAAGCCTCAGCCCACACAAGCATACTACTACAATCTCATATCTTCTATTTTTGGTCAGTCAAGTCTAGTGTGACACCAAATCAAAGGCCCTCCAAAATTACATACTATACATCTTATCAACTGGTTTGCTCTTGTTTATTTTATTCATCGCAATATCAAGAATCTTCAAGGTATGATTTGTGGAGGGCTATTTCAAGGGCAAAGAGACAATTTCGAACGAGGTTGGGGGCAATATCAGATGCACGGTAACTCTCACAGGGTCTGCCTACAAAGCGAAATCCACTACCAGATGAACTCAATGCCTTCTATGCACACTTTGAAAGGGAGAACACAACTCCAGCTGTGAAGATCTCTGCTGCACCGAGGACCCTGGGATCTCCGTCTCAGGGGCTGATATTAGAAAGTGAACCCTTGCAAGGCAGAAGGTCCTGATGGAGTACCTGGTAAGGCTCTGAAAACCTGTGCAACCAAGTAGCGGGAGTATTCAAGGACATTTTTAACCTCTCACTGCTACTGGCTTCAAGAAGGCAACGATCATACCAGTGCCTAAGAAGAATAATGTGGGCTGCCATAATGACTATCACCCGGTAGCACTCACATCAACAGTGATGAAATGCTTTGAGAGGTTGGTTATGACTAGACTAAACTCCTGCCTCAGCAAAGACCTGGACCCATTGCAATTTGCCTATCACTACAAGAAGTCAACAACAGACACAATCTCAATAGCTCGCCATACAGTTTTAGACCACTTAGACAACACAAACAGCCACGTCAGGATGCTGTTCATCGACTATAGCTCAGCATTTAATACCATCATTCTAGAAACCTGATTGAGAAGTTGCAGAACCTGGACATCTGTACCTCCATCTACAATTGGATCCCCAACTTCCTAACTGGAAGACTAAAGTCTGTGCGGATTTGTGATAACATATCCCCCTCGCTGACAATCAACACTGGCGCACCTCAGGGGTGTATACACATGACTGTGTGCCTAGGCATAGCTCAAATACCATCTATAAATTCGTTGACAATACAGCCATTGTTGGTAGAATCTCAGGTGGTGACGAGAGGGCGTACAGGAGTGAGATATGCCAACTAGTGGAGTGGTGCTGCAGCAGCAACCTGGCACTTAACGTCAGTAAGATGTAAGAGCTGATTGTGGACTTCAGGAAGGGTAAGATGAAGGAACACATACCAATCCTCATACAAGGATCAGAAGTGGAGAGAGTGAGCAGCTTCAAGTTCCTGGGTGTTGAGATCTCCGAGGACCTAACCTGGTCCCAACGTATCGATGTAGTTATAAAGAAGGTAAGACAGCAGTTATACTTCATTAGGAGTTTGAAGAGATCTGGCATGTCAACAAATACACTCAAAAACTTTTATAGTTGTACAGTGGAGGGCATTCTGACAGGCTGCATCACTGTCTGGCATGGAGGGGCTACTGCACAGGACCGAAAGAAGCTGCAGAATGTTGTAAATCTATTTAGCTCCATCTTGGGTACTAGCCTACAAAGTACCCACAACATCCTTAGGAAGCAGTGTCTCAGAACGGCAGTGTCCATTACTAAGGACTTCCAGCACCCAGGGTATGCCCTTTTCTCACTATTACCATCAGGTAGGAGGTACAGAAGCCTGAAGGCACACACTCAGCAATTCAGAAACAACTTCTTCCCCTCTGCCATCCGATTCCTAAATAGACATTGAAGCTTTGGACATTACTCACTTTTTTTTAATATACAAAATTTCTGATTTTGCACATTCTTGTAAATCTATTCAATATACATAATTGATTTACTTGTTGATTTATGATGTTTTATTTATTATCATTTTTCTTCTCTCTCTGCTAGATTATGTATTGCATTGAACTGCTGCTGCTCAGTTAACAAATGTCATGTCACATGCTGGTGATAATAAACCTGATTCTAATTCGATCAAACATGATTCCCCTTTCACAGATCTTGTTGATTCTGTTCATTCGTATTATTACCCCATAGCCACTTAATTATACATCTCCCCTAAAATTTATATCAATCTAATTGTCCATAGTTCCCTATGTTTTTTCACTTCCTCCTTTAATGCATCGTGGGTTTATATTTGCCACCTTCCAATCCACGGGAACAGTTGTAGAGTCTGAAAAAGACTCAGTCACCACATTCAAAACCTGATCAGGACTTGTGATTTATGAATACTATTTTTGAATGCCTCATTCATTCCAGATCTGTACTCCTTAGATGTTTCCAAGAGGTTTTCCATACTTCCTTCCATGAAGAGAGATAGAAAGAATTTGCTTAATTTCTCTCTCTCTCTCTCTCTACTTTCTTTATCCCAATGTAACTGTTGACTGTGATGCAGAATTCAAAAGATCTGATACTGGTCAAGTTGGGAACTTTAACTCATTGGCTAGTTACTTCCAAGTTATTAACCAGCAAAACAGCTTGCCTGAAATTATAAGAATGACAGTGAACTTGGAAACACACGGTGTTTAAGTTTTAGTTACATCCGAACTATGTAGTTTCTTTCTGAACTACTTTTATTCATTGCTTGATGCTGCCCTCAGGTGTACTGTTTAATTATAACATTTTAAAATTTCAGTTATAACATTTTTAAACTACCACCCATAATTCTCAAAAACAGATTTGACATTCCAATTGGTCCTCCCACCATTAGTCAAATATTTCTGAGAAAATGATCTTGGGCATTAAAGAAAAACAAACCCTATCCAGAAGTTAAAGTGGAGGTTGGCGCTATAATTCAAAATGTTTTATGATGTCTGGCCATCACTATGCCAAGCTTTTACTAAGAACTCTAATATGCCATCTGCAACAGACTGGTCAACAGACTGGTCCTACACTAAACCTGAATAAGATTAGTTAATCCATACATGAATAATCCATTTTCTATAATGTGATTGATGCCAACTCAAAATCCACAAAAGAAACCTTTATAAAACTACAGGAGGGGATTATGTTTTTCACATTAAACAGGGCAGCGTTTATATTACTGCGCTGGACTGTGATCAGTTATGACATGAAATTGCCAATGACAACAACGGATATTCATATAGTGCCTCACATGTAAATTAAATATTCAGGTACTTGAGTCATGGAGTTACAGAACACTACAGCACAGAAACTAGCCTAGCTAGTCTGCACAAAACCATTAAGCTGCCTAGACCCATCGACCCCAGGACAAATACATTGATTTGTGAAGGCCCTACCTTTCACCGTGTAAAACCTACGCTGGAATTGTAGCAGGATGTTCCAGAAAAGACAGAATTTTACCAACTGCTGCAAGAAAGAAATAGGGGAGATCTTAAATGATTTTTTTTTGCATCTGTATTTACAGGGGAAACAGGTACGGAGTCTACAGAAAAGAGGATATGTACAAAGGAGGAGGTGTTTGTTGTCCTGAGACAAGTTAAGGTTGATAAATCCCTTAAGGGTCTGACAAGGTGTTCCATCGGATCTTGTAGGAAGCTAGTGCAGAGATATTTAAAACTCAATTAACCATGAGGAAGGTGCCGGGGGATTAGAGGATAGCAAATATTATTCTGTTTAAGTAAGGCTTTAAGAATAAGCTGGAAAATTGTAGGCTAGTGAGCCTGACATCTGTAGTGGGCAAGTTATTGGAGGTATTCTAAGGGTCCAGATATATAAATATTTGGATAGGCAGGGACTGGTTAGGGATAGTCAACATGGCTTTGTGCAAGGTTAGTCATGTTTGACCAATCTTACAAAGTTTCTTGAGGAAGTTACTAAGAGCTGTGATGTTATGTTTAAATTGTGTAAGATGCTGGTAAGGACTAATTTGGAGTATTGTGTCCAGTTTTAGTCACCTAGTTACAGGAAAGATGTAAATAAGATTGCAAGAGTGCAGAGAAAATACACAAGGATGGTGCCAGGACTTAAGGACCAGAGTTGTGGGCAAAGGCTAAAGAGGTTAGGACTTTACTCCCTGGAGTGGACGAGAATGAAGGGAGAGTTGAAGTATACAAAATTATGAAGGGTATGGGTAGGGCAAATGTATGCAGGTTTTTTCCCTGAGGTTGGATCAGACTAGAACTAGATGTCATAGGTTAAGGGTGCAAGGCTTAAGAGCAACATGAGGGTAGTGGTGAGAGTGTGGAAAAAACTGCCGGCATAAGAGGTGGATAAGGGCTTGATTTCAATATTTAAGAGAAATTTAGATAGGTACATGGATGGGAGGGGTATGGAGGACTACGGTCTGGGTACAGGTTGATAGAACTAAGCAGCATAATAGTTTGGCAAAGGCCAAAAGGCCTTGTTTCTCTGCTGTAGTATTCTATGACTATGTTTTAAGAAATGTGAAAACATATAAAATATGTAGCATAAAAATAATCAAAATACAGATTATCTGTTCTTTTAATACGCTAAAGCCGATGTTCAAGATTCCTAACAAGCAAACTAAATAATATAGTTTCACTTACTTCATGCATGTAAGGATCAACTAGTATTTCAAAGGGGCCAACAGCCAATGAAATGTTTGGGGCTGCTGTTGGGATGGTTAACATATAATGAAAAGTTTTTTTCCTCATATCATGGGTGTAAACAGACTCCACTAAATCTCCATTGGAAACAGCTACCATGGCCGCATCAACTGTGAACTCCAACTTCCATGTGCATAGTTCGGAGAAAGAATCCACACAAGGAAACCAAAACCTACACAATTTAGAAAATAGAAAAGTATAAACAGTCAAGATACTTAAAGATCCTTCTTTTCTGTAAATTCAAAGATTGAATTTGCACTATGTTAAAATTTGTGCTTTCATTTGTTCTCTTTCCTTAGATGCTAAACAATGCCCTCCATTTAAAACCACATCAATTCAATGTGATTAAGACCATGAACTAATTGGAACACTATTTCAAACCTGGAAATTTTAACCACACAGCACTTTAAGAAACTACAATTATTACCTCTTGCAATTTAATGGAATTATAAATATTTATCTCCGACTGCTAAAGGAAATTTGAACATTGCCATTCAAAATGACAACTTTGAATTGGTGCCATGGTAGCGTAGTGGTTAGAGTGACATTATTACAGCTCAGAGTGTGGGAGTTCAGAGTCCAATTCCGAAGTCATCTGCAAGGAGTCTGTACGTCCTCCCCCTAGAATGAGTGGGTTTTCTCCGGTTTCCTCCCATAGTCCGAGGACGTGCCCGTTAGTAGATTAATTCATCATTGTAAATTGTCCTGTGATTAGGCTGAGGTTAAATCAGTAGGAGGGGTTTACTGGGAAGGGCCTATTCCACATGGCATCGCAATAAATAAATAAATAAATAAATAGATAGATAGATAGATAGATAGATAGATAGATAGAACCATTCAGAATATTTAAGAGCTTTAATAATGATATCTATTTCCAAAAATAGACAGGTCAAAGAATCAGGGGTGAAAATAAATGCTTAATTTGGTGCATCAACTGGGGGCAGCACAACAATGTCGCTGTTAGCGTAACGCCATTACAGCACCAGTGACCTGGTTTTAATTCCTGCCATGAATAATCTGTACATTGTCCCCATGACTGCATGTTTCCTTTGGGTACACCGGTACTCTACCATATTCCAAACACATATGGGCTAGTAGGTTAATTGATCACAAGGGTGTTATTGGGTGGTGTGGGCTCATGGGCTGGAAGGGCCAGTTACTGTGCTGTATCTCTAAACAAATAAAAATAATTTGTGAAGTTCTCAAACACGTTGATTAAAAGGGGAGTAAGCTTGGTCAAAAGCACCTTTCAAAATCAGGTGAAAAATTAAGTCAGTAGAGATTTAGTAGAAAGAGTAGGGAAATGGGGTTGATTAGATTGCTCTTTCTAAGACACATGCAAGCACAATGGTCCAAATGGTTATAGCAACACATTTAAAAATGTGCTTAATATGAAAAGCATTACAGAAACTCTCAAGAGTGGAAATACTCACCTTGTACAGTTTTCATACCCAAAGGAAAAGACATGTGCACCTCGCTCAGCCATGCTGCCTTCGACATTGGGCACAACAAAATGAAGCCCTCCTTTTGGCTGGTCCAAGGAAAATTCTATATACACCTTCAAAACTTTCATCTCTAATAATGTAAACCAGATAGCAATGATAAAACATTTCTAAGAGTGGTATATTGTAATCTTCTACTACAATTGACAAAAATGCCTGATACTATTCAATTATTGATCACTCCAATGATTTGCAAATGTGATATATAGATCCTTTCTTGAAAAACAGCAAGGTAAAGTACTCATTGAACATTCAAGCTTTGTCCTGTCTGTATCTTTAACAATACAAAACCTTCACTCATAACTGGTTCCACCCTGCCTCGATCTGCATGCTGACATTTACATGCCCATTGAATACTTTTCGAGTTCTCAATTAAGCTAAGTGCACTCAGGTTTCAATCTCTTTTCACTAGTCCTTCACTTCTCCTTCCAGGTTATTGTATTCAGCATATTCTCCCTGAGAATTCACCCAAACATCATTGTAGACCTAATTATTTTTTCATCATAGTCTGCTTTATCTTACTGAAATCTACAATGGAGGTTGCTTCTATCACCCTTGGAGCTGCTTGTTCATGTCAGCATTAATTAACTCCACAAGTTTAACAAATTTTCATTCTCCTGCATCCTTTATATTTATTTTAAATACATAATCAGATTATTTGGTGCCATGCCAGTGAAGAATAAATTTATTGAATTCAGTTAATAACGTTGCCATTATTGGATTCTGATGTTTTTGATCTAGGGCACTTTCAGAAGTCAGCAAAGTGGCACAAAACTTGTTGCTTAGTAAATGTTTTATTAAGCACTGATGGAACAAGGGAAAGTTGAAGAGAAAGTGATAGAGATCTACTAAACAAAGAGAGAGACAAAGTCACTTAAGAAGGAGCCAAACATTGAAAAACTATTTTTATACCGATAGATAAGGAAAATTCCATTCAAATTTATAAATAAGGGTTAATAAATTAGAAAGTCATTATTCAAATAATGTAGTAGAAAGGAGCTTCCAGAGCTTTCCAGAATTATTCTTTGTTATACCTTAAACTGAAGGCATATTAAACTTGCAAATACCTATTATAGCCACAAGGAAGCATAATAAACTATTATGTGTATATAGTGAGCAAACACGAGGAAATCTTCAGATGCTGGAAATTCAAACAACAACACACACAAAATGCTGGTGGAACACAGCAGGCCAGGCAGCATCGATAGGGAGAAGCGCTGTCGACGTTTCGGGTGAAGGGTCCTGATGAAGGGTCGACAGCGCTTCTCACTATAGATGCTGCCTGGCCTGCCGTGTTCCACCAGCATTTTGTGTGTGTACGTGTATATATTAACTGCTTAAAATACAAGCAGATAATTGATTGTTAACAATAAAACAGTCTAATCTAAGAATTAAACAGTCAGATCCATTGCATGCACATATATAAACATGATTTCCAAGTGGATCATGCATTGCCACAAATAATTGACTGAAAGTCTGCATTCTGTGGTGCCCACTTATACTTACCATCAACATGTTTCCATAGTTCAGATGGAACCTTGATACATAGCTCTCCATTTCCAGTGTCAGGATCAACAGCACTGACTGCTGCTGCATAGGCATTGGAAAAATAATTCAGATTTCGCCTAGAATACAAAAGAAATTAAAATATATTTGTTTCACTTGTTGAAATACAGCAATACTGTCAGCTAATCAACAAATCAACAGAATTTCAAAATTGTGGAGAAAATTCTGTGTGCTCAATCCAAATTTAATAAATATCAATGATTTGTGTTCTGAATGTTTCTTAAGCTTTGCCAAAATCATCACACAAATTGAAAAATAAAACTCTTTGCTATAAAAATTGCAGAGATATCAGATATGTTATCATTTCAAATGCAATTATAAGATTGGGATCATTTCTAAAATCAGACAAACATTGATGTTCTCACTTTAACTTCACAATTACGCCAATATTACTCTTCATGTTTAAACTTCAAATTACCTAAATATGATTTCTTTTACTTCTGTATAACTATGGAACCTCTGGAACATCATCATTTTATATCTTTCAGCAGAGTCACACTTTAGTCAGTCACACCGCACGATACAGCTAATTCCATATTTCAGCTTTCTGTCTGTGCTTTATGTCCATATTTGCTGTTTTTAACAGAAGGCAACTGACCAGGTTTAATATTTTCAGGGAAGTAAAAGCTCTATGTCTCTTACAGCATTTCTACCTAAATAACTAATGTCATTTTATACAAAGGTTTGCGTAAGTTGTACAGATTGGATGGGTTGCACCTGAACTCAAGGGGGAGAAATATCCTTGCAGGTAGGTTTGCAGGCATGGTTCAGGAGGGTTTAAACTAACTTGCAAGGGGGATGGGGCCCTGAGCAATAGAGCAGTAGAAGAAGTGCATGGAGTAAAGTCAGATCTAATATATAGAGAGGCTTTGAGGAAAGAGAAGCAGAATAAAGGGTGTAAAGGTAGTAAGGTAGAAGGGCTAAAGTGTGTGTACTTCAATGCAAGAAGCATCAGGAACAAAGGTGATGAACTGAGAGCTTGGATACATACATGGAATTATGATATAGTGGCCATTACAGAGACTTGGCTGGCACCAGGGCAGGAATGGATTCTCAATATTCCTGGATTTCAATGCTTTAAAAGGGATAGAGAGCAGGGAAAAGGGGAGGAACAGTGACATTACTGGTCAGGGATACTATTACAACTACAGAAAGGGTGGGTAATATAGCAGGATTCTCTTTTGAGTCAGTATGGGTGGAAGTCAGGAAAAAGAAGGGAGCAGTTACTCTATTGGGAGTATTCTATAGGCACCCTGGTAGCAGCAGAGAAACCGAGGAGCAGATTGGGAGGCAGATTTTGGAAAAGTGCAAAAATAACAGGGTTGTTATCGTGGGTGACTTTAACTTCCCTAATATTGATTGGCACCTGATTAGTTCCAATAGCTTAGACAGGGCAGAGTTTGTTAAGTGTGTCCAGGACGGATTCCTGTCACAGTATGTTGACAGGCCGACAAGAGGAAATGGCATACTAGATCTAGTATGAGGTAATGAACCGGACCAGGTTACAGATCTCTCAGTGGGTGAGCATCTGGGGGACAGTGACGACTGCTCCCTGGCCTTTAGCATTATCATGGAAAAGGATAAAATCAGAGAGGACAGGATGATTTTTAATTGGAGAAGAGCAAATTATGAGGCTACAAGGCTAGAACTTGTGGGTGTGAATTGGGATGATGTTTTTGCAGGGAAATGTACTATGGACATGTGGTCGATGTTTAGGGACCTCATGCATGATGTTAGGGATAAATTTGTCCCGGTGAGGAAGATAAAGAATGATAGGGTGAAGGAACCATGGGTGACAAGTGAGGTGGAGAATCTAGTCAGATGGAAGAAGGCAGCATACATGAGGTTTAGGAAGCAAGGATCAGATGGGTCTATTGAGGAATATAGGGTAGCAAGAAAAGATCTTAAAAAGGGGCTGAGGAGAGCAAGAAGGGGGCATGAGAAGGCCTTGGCGAGTAGGGTAAAGGAAAACCCCAAGGCATTCTTCAATTATGTGAAGAACAAAAGGTTGACAGGAGTGAAGATAGGACCGATTAGAGATAAAGGTGGGAAGATGTGCCTGGAGGCTGTGGAAGTGAGCGAGGTCCTCAATGAATACTTCTCTTCAGTATTCACCAATGAGAGGGAACTTGATGATGGTGAGGACAACATGAGTGAGGTTGATGTTCTGGAGCATGTTGATATTAAGGGAGAAGAGGCATTGGAGTTTTTAAAATACATTAGGACGGATAAGTCCCCGGGGCCCGATGGAATATTCCCCAGGCTGCTCCACGAGGCAATGGAACAGATTGCTGAGCCTCTGGCTAGGACCTTTATGTCCTCGTTGTCCATGGGAATGGTACCAGAGGAATGGAGGGAGGCGAATGTTGTCTCCTTGTTCAAAAAAGGTAGTAGGGATAGTCCGGGTAATGATAGACCAGTGAGTCTTACGTCTGTGGTGGGAAAGCTGTTGGAAAAGATTCTTAGAGATAGGATCTATGGGCATTTATAGAATCATGGCCTGATCAGGGACAGTCAGCATGGCTTTGTGAAGGGCAGTTCGTGTCTAACAAACCTGATACTCGAGTTCTTTGAGGAGGTGACCAGGCATATAGATGAGGGTAGTGCAGTGAATGTGATCTACATGGATTTTAGGAAGGCATTTGATAAGGTTCCACATGGTAGGCTTATTCAGAAAGTCAGAAGGCATGGGATCCAGGGAAGTTTGGCCAGGTGGATTCAGAATTGGCTTGCCTGCAGAAAGCAGAGGGTTGTGGTGAAGGGGGTACATTCGGATTGGAGGGTTGTAACTAGTGGTGTCCCACAAGGATTGGTTCTGGGACCTCTTGGCAAGTTTGCAGACGACACAAAGGTTGGTGGTGTTGTGGATAGTGTAGAGGATTGTCAAATATTGCAGGGAGACATTGATAGGATGCAGAAGTGGACTGAGAAGTGGCAGATGGAGTTCAACCGGGAGAAGTGTGAGGTGGTACACTTTGGAAGGATAAACTCCAAGGCAGAGTACATAGTAAATGGCAGGATACTTGGTAGTGTGGAGGAGCAGAGGGATCTGGGGGTACATGCCCACAGATCCCTGAAAGTTGCCTCACAGGTAGATAGGGCAGTTAAGAAAGCTTATGGGGGGGGGGGGGTTAGCTTTCATAAGTCGAGGGATAAAGTTTAACAGTCGCGAGGTAATGATACAGCTCTATAAAACTCTGGTTAGGCCACACTTGGAGTATTGTGTCCAGTTCTGGTCGCCTTACTATAGGAAAGATGTGGAAGCATTGGAAAGGGTACAGAGGAGATTTACCAGGATGCTGCCTGGTTTAGAGAGTATGGACTATGATCAGAGATTAAGGGAGCTAGGGTTTACTCTTTGGAGAGAAGGAGGATGAGAGGAGACATGATAGAGTATGCAAGATATTAAGAGGAATAGACAGAGTGGACAGCCAGCGGCTCTTCCCCAGGGCACCACTGCTCAATACAAGAGGACATAGCTTTAAGTTATATTTGAGGAAGGTTTTTTACTCAGAGTGGTTGGTGCGTGGAATGCACTGCCTGAGTCACTGGTGGAGGCAGATACACTAGTGAAATTTAAAAGACTACTGGACAGGTATATGAAGGAATTTAAGGTGTGGTGTTATATGGGAGGCAGGGTTTACGGGTTGGCACAACATTGTGGGCCGAAGGGCCTGTACTGTGATGTACTATTCTATGTTATATAAGGCAGCCAGACACAAAATTGTTCCTGGCCCAGCAATTAATTTCCAGGGCTTTAGAATTATCCACTAATTAGCACATTCTTTTATCTTTAACACTTAAAGTCTTGTATTAAACCCATGTTTTGTTGAATTTGTAAAGTGAAGTGGATGTGGCTGCAGTTAGTGCTGCCACCTCTCAGTGAAAAAAAACATTTGGACAGGTCAAAGTAGGGGCCATATGGGAACCATTTGTCATAACATGGTCCAACCACATGAAGCTGGGATTAGATAGGTCAGTATGGACACATTAGGCCAAGAGACCTGTCTCCATACTGATCCTAGAACAATGTTCACTTCAAGTTCCAAGCCAATTTCTCAGACTATCCCTGTGCTCCATATTGTTTAGATGAATAGCATAAATTACAGTGTCAAATTATAAAGGAACAACTCATTAATGGTTTGGTTGTGCTACAATGAAATTTTGTATCTGCTGGGGGAATGCTTACATGTTTGATACCGACCATGATGACAGTGGGGTACTGAAGCATTCTTTACAGTGCCTAATCAGCCTGGTATTCCAGCAGATCATGTTGGAAGTGCAGATGTTAAAACATATGATTATACAGCCCATGATCACTGTAATATAGCCTCCCAACAAAGTATTTCCAGAATTCATATCTGAGGAATTGACATTCTGACTGCCAGCCCCTGGAGCCCACATCCCAATACAAACCATTTACAAGTGAAGAAACAGAAGCAGAATACAGACAGAACTGTTATTTTACATCTTACATATTAGTGTTCCAGAATTGAACTTAAGATTTTAAAAACAGGAGTGAGCCATTCACACCCTCATGCCTGCTCTGCCACTCAATAAAGTCATGCCGTAGCCAACAAACTGATAACATTAATAGATTTCTTAATTCAAAAATGTTAAGTTGCAAAATTAGGAGGAGGTTATGTTCCAACATCCAATGAGGATTTCTTAGACTGAGATGATTTGGCCCCTTTTCCACTTAAAAGCCCAGCTTTCTCTCTCTGCCCTTTTCAGAACGTATTCCATCATTCTTAATTTGAGCACAGTCCTAATGACATACTCACTGCTTTGATTCATGGTGGCAGACCTCCAGGGTGGGATCATTGTAAATGAAAGCAGCTTCCAAGTCATTTATTCGTACTCTGTAAATCCGACATTGCTTGCTATTCAGTTTAATTCTACTGAGGTTTGCAAGTAATGGGAAAATGGTCAACTCCACATACCCCTGTAAACATAAAACATAAAAGAGCTCTGTTTAGAATGTCTGAATTTGTATTTTGTGCAAAAAAAAAATTGGGGGGAAAAAGCTGGTTACTTACTATAACAGACTTCCTCTGAAAGTTTATATTAGTTATGCAGACCACCTGGTGAGTTGTATAAAGAAAGAAATCAAAAGTAAATGACAGTTCAGTATACAGCATTCATTCAAATTCATTCATTGAACGACTGCACTAATTCAAGCAATTTAGTGAAGGGGATTGAGGGTGGGAGGGATATAATACTTCGACAAAACAAATACATGATTTACTTCAGTTGCTGCACTAAAACTAAAAGAAAAATTGCCCCTGTCAAACAGGACAAGGATCTTTTCCAGTAGTTTTGGACAACATTGCAAAACTATGCTGTATGTTGGCTACACAATCCAAATCCGCACACAAGACCATAAGGTATAGGAGAAGAATTAAGACCATTTGGCCCATCAAATCTGCTCCGCCATTTCTTCATGGCTGATCCAATTTTCCGCTCAGCCCCAATCTCCTGGCTTCCTCCCGTATCCCTTCATGCCCTGACCAAACAAGAGTCTATCATCCTCTGCCTTAAATATACATAAAGACTTGGCCTCCACCGCTGCCTATAGCATTCTACAGATTCACCACTCTGAAAAATTTCCACATCTCTGATCTAAAAGGACGCCCCCCCCTATTTTGAGGCTGTGTCCTCTAGTCTTAAACACTCACACCATAGGAAACATCCTCTCCACATCCACTCTATCAAGGCCTTTCACCATTCAATAGGTTTCAATGAAGTCACCCCTTATTCTTCTGAATTCCAGAGAATACAGGCCCAGAGCCATCAGATACCCTTTACAAGACAAGCCATTCGATCCTGGAATTACTTTCGTGAATCTCCTTCAAACCCTCCCCAGTTTCAGCACATCACTTCTAAGATAAGGGGTCCAAAACTGCTCACAATACTCCGTGAGGCACTGAGAACAACACTGTGTTTAATCCATCATTGACTGTCCTTTGGAAAAGTAAGCAATAGTCAAAAATACCTATCCGCTTGCACATATGGGCTGAAGGATAATGAGTATTGGGAGGACGCTAATGGGTTTTGTTGAATGAAGTGGTGAGAAAGCCGAGAAGAGAGAGCCAAGAGGGTTTTATCTGACATCGGACAAAGACCTCACCATTCATCCTAGTTGTTATGCAAAAATGTTGTTTGAGAAAAAATGTCTCAAAGTTATCGCCCATTCCTGAGAACTCAATTGGATGCAAGTCATCCTTGATCTGATTAAAGCCATCAACCATGTACATACTTGGAAAATTGATCAACACGCAAAATGCTGGAGGAACTCAGCAGGCCAGGCAATATCTATAGAAAAGAATATGGTCGGTTTGTCTCCTTGCCCGCCATCACCTCCCTCTCATGCCCCTTCCTCCTTTTTCTTTCTTCCATGGCCTTCTGCCTCTTTCACCAATCAACTTCCCAGCTCTTTACTTCACCCTTCACCTTCCAGGTTTCATCTATCACCTTGTGTTTCTCTCTCCCCTCCCCCAGCTTTTAAGCTGCTCAGCTTTTTCTATCCAGTCCTGCCAAAGGCTTTCGGCCGAAACGTCGACTGTACTCTTTTCTATAGATGCTGCTTGGCCTACCAAGTTCCTGCAGCATTTTGTGTGTGTTGCTTGGATTTTCAGCATCTGCAGATTTTCTCTTGTTTGATACTTGAAAAATCGATTATTTTCTTTCAATCTTATGAATCGCATTGTAATGTGAGCAGTCATAAAAAGTTATCAATTCACATTGAATGTGGTTCGAGGGGAGATAAATTAGTTCAGTTCCAGATTCAAACAAACTTAAAGAGTATCAAGGGCTCAACTTTACTCCTAAGCAGAATCCAGAACAAAACACTTTTATTCACAAGGTTAATTGGTTAAGATTAAAAGTCCTGATTGAGGACTGCAGAGTTTCTGTAAATCCAAATGCTCTGTTAACTGTGTCTTATTACTGCTGAATTGCAGTTCTAACTGTCTGCAGTGCAGAATTTAATTTCTACAATGCAAATAGAAGTCATTAGGCAATTGACTACATTTTTTAAAATGACAAATAGAGCAATGTTTCTTCGCTAATATTTCCTGAACTCCTTCCAGAAACATGTACAATCACTCTAAAGTGATACACAATCCAAAATATAATTGTTGATTTTAAAATACAGAGGATTCTGATTAATTAGAGTACATTGGAACCAGTACATTTTGGCTCAGTTAAGTGGCTGCCCCAATTAGCTGAAGGTTCATGGAAAAAGTCAAGAAGGTATGAAAGACAAACTACCATTTTAACTGAGTACCAAACAATGTGTTTAAACAAGAAACAGAACAAATTAGAACACCTCGATAAAACTGATGCTAGTTAGAAACTGTTCAGCAACAGTCTCCTGTCCCAATTAAGCAGCATGGTGTCCCAAATAAACTACGGGAATCCCAACTATTTTCTTGATTAGTTTTTGTTCTAATCTAAGAGTTGTCCCAAATAATTGGCTGCCCGGATTAGCTGATGGTCCAATTAGCCGGAATCCACTGTACATGACTGTGAACTGATGGCTGCCAGAAGACCAGATCATTTTTCCATAGCCACTGACCTGAACTTGCAAGTGATCTCCATCCACGGCAGGGAATTTGTCAATCCACCAATAAAAATGTGAAACAGACCTCATTCAG
The DNA here is from genome assembly GCF_030144855.1 of Hypanus sabinus. Classification (NCBI taxonomy): domain Eukaryota; kingdom Metazoa; phylum Chordata; class Chondrichthyes; order Myliobatiformes; family Dasyatidae; genus Hypanus; species Hypanus sabinus. The sequence continues at coordinate 207,912,006 of NC_082706.1, read as the reverse complement.
AACATTGTATATTTTTTGACAGACGAGCAGAGCACCAACATTTGCCAATAATATCCCTATGTGTATATACGGTATGACTGATGTGTAAACATAGACTATAAATCTACAGAGTACCTGCTGTATAAATAAATAGTTATTGAAATGCATCTTTCTTGTACTATTATAATCATAAATTAACAATTCAGGAAGCTCTATAGCAACCAGAATTTCACCATCATACAGTGAAAAACAACATTGTGGTATTTTACTCGTGTTGTACATTGCTGAACATTTCACAAGTGCACCTTGTCAGCTTCAAAATATTATGTGACTCTTTCCAACAAGTAACAATAGAACTCTAAGCTTAGGTTATATTCCACTCAGCTGTTTCAAACATGAAGAAAGGCAACTATTAACCCTAAGAGATTCTGCAGATGCTAGAAATCCAGAGCAACACACACTCAACGTTGGAGGAACACAACAAAGTAAGGCAGCATCTACAGAGGGAATTGAACAGGTGACATTTTGGGCTGAGACCATATTAAATTGTCATTGTCCTGGTTTAACATTGCAGAAGGTAGTTTCTCAATTTTTGACACCAGTTAACAGGCTTTCCATCCAGAGTTCACAAGATCATCAGGTTAACAGTTACCTCATCAATAACAAAATACGTAATCTTTCTCTCAGAAGTTATAATCCTTCTCAACCATATTAATGTGCATGAATTCTCAACATGTCCACAGAACGTTATGTCTAATCGTGAAATCCATTTCAGTACCTGGATGGATGTAGCACAAACTTGATAAAAACAGGCCCTGTAAACCTGCCCAATGTGCATAAGTATTTTCTAACATCATTCTTCTACAGTCCACCTATTGCTCGGGAGTCCACACCCAGAAGTCATTCCCACTGTACACCTTATCAATATTTAGTACATATAACATTCCAGCACAGTACAGACCCTTCAACTCACAATGTTGTGTTGACCTTTTATCCTACTTCATGATCAATCTAACCCTTCCCTCCTACGTCAGCCTCCATCTCTCGTTCATCCATGTGCCAATCTAAGATTTCTTTAAATGTCACTAATGTAACTGCCTCTACCACCACCTCTGGCCACTCTGTGGAAAGAACCTAGCTCTGACATCTCCCTCTACTTTCCTCCTATCACGTTAAAATTATGTCTTCCTGTATAAGCCATTTCTTCCCAGGGAAGTCTCTGATTGTCAATCCATCTGTCTCTTATCATCTTCTACACCTCTATCAAGTCACCTCTCATAAAAGCCCCAGATCACTTCATCTTTCCTCTTAAGACATGCACTCGAATCCAGACAGTGTACTTGGTAAATCTCCTTGGTATCCTCTCTAAAAAACCACATCCTTCCTATAGTGAGGCAACCAGAACTGAACACAATGTTCCAGATGTGGTCCAACCAGGGTTCTACAGGTTGCAATATTACCTCACAGCTCTTGAACTCAATCCCCTGACAAGTGAAAGCCAACACACCATACACCCTCCTAATCACCTTATCAACTTAATGCAGCAACTTTGAGGGATCTATGAACATGGGTCCTCTCCAACATTAGCAAATTGACAATCCATTAGAATTCAATATTTCAGGTAATATAAGTATGCAATACAAACAATTCATTCAGCCTATTCTTATAATTAAACTGAACCACAACACAGTTCTGCATCCTCCAGGTCAATGTAATTTTGCCCATAACTGAACTCAGATAATGTGAACATCCTGTTTCATTTATTTTCTCCACTAATAAATAACTTTTAAAAAGATCTAGTACTTTCCCGGCATATATGACTAATAAACTCTTCTCGGGCTTCAAATGTCAGTTATAATTGATACCTGACGTTTCAATGACAAACTCTGCCATCTTCTTCAGAGATGATGCCTGGGCATGTCTATTCCGGAGCTATCTATACCCCTGTAATCTGTCCTTTCTGATTGTTTAATCTTCATTCAATCAAGCTTCCGCTCTCCTACCTTGTTTACAGTAGAATTCTAGATCTTACTAAGAGCAAGACCATTGTTTTTGTTAAAATTCATTTCCTCTAATTTTATTTCAAGGGCTTCCTTTGTCAGGTGGTCCCAAAGCCATTGGTGTGGCATCATGGTCTTGTGCCATTAAAATCAATTCTATGGCCATTGCATATGTTGCCAATTTCTCCAGATAACTCAAATGGATACACCTCCCGTGCTCCTTGATGCAGGTTTCCACCAATCGTCCCATTTGGCCAATATACACTGCTCCACGTTCACGGGGAACCCTGAAAACACCACCCGAACTGAGTCCGAGGTCATCTTTGACCCGCATAAGCTGTGACTTGAGCTTCCTTACAGTTTTGTGGATGGTATTAATCAGGTATTTCTTCACAATCTTAGGGATCCTTCCAGAAACCATGGAAATATAGCGAAGATAGTGATGCATTCCTCCTCATTGTTAAGTTCCCTGGTTTTTCTTTCAGGGCCCAACTGATTTCCTTCACCTTGAAGCCATTCTGTAGGAACTGTCTAATTTCCTTGGGGAGACTCTCTAGGTCCACAACAGTTTCGCACAGTTAATCAAAGTAGAAAGAACCGTTCTATGTTGGGAGGTGTGATAGTGGCTGTCATTGGTATAAGTAAATTACTTTCAGTCACAGTAGCAGTTAGCACAATGCTATTACAGCTCAAGGTGTCAAAGTTCAGAGGTCAAATGCAAGCATCTGTAAGAGGTTCATACTCCCTGGTCATGAGTGCCTGGGTTTTCTCCGAGTGCTCCAGATTCCTCTCACAGTCCAATGACACACCAGTTAGTAGGTTAATTGGTCATTGTAAACTGCCCTGTAATTAGGCAAGGATTAATTATGTGGGTTGCTGAGCCACACAGCTCATTGGGGGCAAGTTATGCGCTGTATCTCTAAATTAAATAAATAAAATAATCACACCAAAGACATTTCTATTTACATTTTGTACCTGCTCATTCCACTATTCTGCCACATTTCCTAGCTTCTTATAATTAGATGTTATCTTTTTAAAATCCAAAGGTCACCTCACTTTTAGATTGATTTATTGAGCTACAGCATGAAACATGCCCTTCCAGCCACGCTGCCCAGCAACCACCAACAACCCTGATTTAACCCTAACCTAGTCACCAGGATAATTTACAATGAGCAATTAACCCAGTCTTTGGACTGTGGGAGGAAACTGGTCTGTCAATATCTCCCTGAAACTTTCTGCATTCATCTGCTGAACCTAACTTGACAGCAAATCTATGCAGTCCCTCTATTATGGATATTGGATTTATTGAATATACCCGCAAGAAAGCAAACCTAGGATTGCCCAGTATACAGTGACATATATGTACTTTGAAAATAAATTTACTTTGAACTGTTTTCTTTGCATCAAATGCTACTCAAATCTGGATGGGTGAGCAAGCCATGGATGAAAGCTGTCTGCAAAGATTAACTACATGGGCAGGTGGTGGTAGATGCATTACATAAAAAAAAGAATGTTTTTTTCCTTTGCTAATAAACATGGAAGATTACTTTTGTTTACAGGAGAATCCAGGAAATATTGATTTATAGAAGGACCCTAATGTACTGGTTCACATGATAAAGTAACTAAGTAGAGGAACGGAAATGGTATGCAACACATACTAAATGCTGGAGGAACTCAGTAGGACTCCTGAGGTCAAGACAGTGGAACTGCCCCAGTGCAATGGCTTTTCCACTTTATAAAATCTCCCGCATACGTTTCCTGTCATCATGGGGCAACCATTTCCACTTGCCTTCAATTCCGTTAACCATACTTTAACTCTTGATTTCAGAGAGGAGATTTGAGACATTGATGTCATTGGAACTGAGGGGGACTTGCAGGGAAGATACCCAAGATATCAGTTGGAGAGTCTAGATGTAGAAGAGTAGTCATACAAGCCATCTTTATTCATTTAGTGTGGAACAAGGAGAAATCTCTAAGCACAAATGGTGTAAGTCATTAGAATTCTGTCTCAAAGGATTATGGATGTTCAATCATTATATATATTCCACACTTGCACTAAGGCATTTCTAGCCACTAATAGGATTGGAGGGAGAACTGATTTGGAATGTCAATGATCTGGAGTCCAGCATCCGTATTTTTCTTTATTGCCAAAGAAGATGAAACAAGATCAAACATGAAATGTGGTGCGGACTTAAGGGAGTGTATGGCTCACAGCTACTTCAAATTGTTATGTTCTTATAATCTCAATAACCTCACCCTCTGCCAAATCTTAATTCAGATGTTTGTCTACTTGGAATGAAATTATCTCAGGTTCTTCATAAACATAAGCTGTTCCCAGAATGAAATGCTGGACTTCAACAAAACCAAGTGAACCCACGCATAACCTCTTCTACAACTGTTTAAATCTTTTCAACAGGATTTCAGTAAAACCCTCTCTCACTGACATGCTGGCATCTTCCCCCATCCTTTATAGTCTTCAAGAACGTTCTTGGCCCGAAACATTAACTGTTTATTCCTCTCCATAGATGCTGCCTGACCCAAGTTCCTCCAGAATTTTGTGTGTGTTGCTCTCAATTTACAGGATCTGCAGACTTTCTCATGTTTATGACCTCTTCTCATTGCTATCAGAGAGGAGGTAAAGGAGCCTTGAAACACACACTCAATGATTGAGGAACAGCTTCTTCCCCTCTGCCATCAGATTTCTGAATGAATACTGAACCCATGAATACCACCACTACTTTTTTTTTCTCTTTTTTAACTATTTATTTTTAATGTATACTTACCATAATTTAGTTTTTATTATTATGTATTGCAAAGTACTGCTGCCGCAAAACAACAAATTACATGATGTATGCCAGTGATATTAAACCTGATTCTGAATGAAAACTGCTACTGAGTTACAGTATTTTTGCCATTGCTGCCATCAAATATTTTTTGATTACAGATCTTTACTTCCCATGCATCTCCTGTAATCTTAGAGCTAAGATTTATGTCTATCCAATTCCAGTCATTTGTCTATAAGAGCCACACTTTGCCCTGATCTCCCAGCTTTAGATTCTGTCCTGAACTTATCCAGGAAAATGATACTTTATATCAACACACACAAAATGCTGGTGGAACACAGCAGGCCAGGCAGCATCTATAGGGAGAAGCGCTGTCGACGTTTCGGGCCAAGACCCAAGTCCTGATGAAGGTAAGTCCAGCTGCCTGGCCTGCTGTGTTCCACCAGCATTTTGTGTGTGTTGTTATTAAATGATACTTTATGATATTGCTTAAACTTAACATACCTGTTTCTTCCTGTGTCACTCAGTACACATATGGGATCCTTTACAAATTTAAAGATGCTACTAACTACAAACTGTTATCACCACCATCCCTCTAAGACCTTGTTGGGAGCCCTTCAAGGTTGTGCTGTTCATTCCAAAAGTTTCTTTGGGAAAAACCTCAAAAGCTGTCGTTACTATCCCGCTTTTCTCAAAGTTTGGAAAGAATACGGGACCAGGAAGAGCAACATTTAACACACACACAACCAAGAGAAGGGAGATACTTATAACTTATATGGCCTCGGGCTCTCGAACCCTTTATCGCCTTTCTTCCTGTTCATGTCTCCGGCCGTTCTTCCTTTTGCTCAAATCCCTCGCCGGTTCGCACCGCCTTTTCTCATCTCAGACACTGGGGGTGGGAAGGATGGGCGCAGGGCTCTCCACACCTTGAGGAGGGTTAGGTCAGCAATCACCCAAGTTACAGATTTGGGTGGGTGGAAGGTCAACGGATTTGAGGGTGAGGTGCTAAGTAGTGACCGCTGGTCTGCCGGAGAGGGGTGAGAATGGGGAGCTTCGTGGTTGAAAGGACGGCGAGAGTGAGTGAGGGAGGGGGCCGGTTGACAGAGGTATGAGCGGGAAACGATAGTGAGCGGCGGACGGATGGGGTGTGAGCCGGGTCAGCGGGATGGGGACGTGGATAGTAAACAGGGGGCAAGGGCTGGAGGGAGGTTGCGGGTCAGTGAGCCAGGACAGGGGCGGATGAGAGGGAGGAGTGTTGAGTCGGGTCAGCGGGATGGGGAATGGCTTGTTACCAGACGGGTAGAGGGCTGGAGTTGCTGATCAGAGTGAGCCGGACGGGGTGGATTATCCCAGGGAGGGGAAGGGGGGAGTGAGCCGGGTCGGCGGGATGGGGAGTGGGTTGTAAACAGGCGGGTAGAGGGCTGGAATTGCTGATCAGAGTCAGCCGGACGGGTTGTAAACGGGCGGATAGAGGAGGTTGTGGGTCAGAATGAGCTGGGACAGGGGCGGACTATCCCGGGGACGGGGCGAGGGGAGTGTGAGCCGGCGACCCGTCACCGACGGCGGGAAACCGGTCAACAACCCGGGGCGCGCGCTCCCGAACCGCCGTCCCTGACAGCGGCCATCTTGACTGTAACCTTTAACCCAGAGTTCAAAGTTACTTCTGTAAATCCCTTACGGCCAAGTACAAAAACTCTGAATCAGTCGTGTGCAAATATACTGTATATAATATCCGACAATCGCCATCTGTCGGGAAAAACGAAGGTATTTATGAGTCATGAGCAGGACATGGAAAGGTGGGGGGGGGGGCTGGAGTTACCATGGTTTTTAGATCGCGGCCGGTGATTGGAGGAAATGGTGATTTCATGACGTTGGAGAAGGCGGCCGGAGAAGGAATGAGTTGCTCAGGCGGGGTCGGTGCTGTTTATTCTGTGTATTGTTACATTGTACTTTGTGTTTGTATTATATTTAATGTATTTATTTATGAATTTTTGTATGTAGCACACACAAAATGCTGGCGAAACTCAGCAAGTCAAGCAGCATCTATGGAGAAGAATCCAGTCCTGGTGAAAAGTCTCGGCTCGAAACTTTTCCATAGATGCTTCCTGACCTGCTGAGTTCCTCCGGCACTCTGTGTGTGTAACTCTGGATTAACAGCAACTGCAGAATCTCTTGTATTTTGTATGCAACGTGTTAATCGTATGTATTTATTGTAGATAACGTGTTTATTGGAGCAACTTCCGTTGTGATTTCTTAACTTCAAAGTTAAAAATCAATTTATCGAAGTTCACGTAAAACAACAGATTGTAAAAATACAAAAGATAAATAAATAATAAGAAAGTAAGAATAAAAATCGTGAGTACATGAGATGAAAAGTCCTTGGAAGTAAGTCGATAGGTTGTGGGAACAGTTCAGTGACGGGGCAAGTGAAGTTATCCCCTCTAGTTCAAGAACCTGATGGTTATGGGGTAATAACGGTTCCTGAACTTGGTGGTGTGAGCTCTGAGGCTCCTGTACTTCCTTCCTGATGGCAACAGCAAGACGTGAGCATGTCTGGGTGATGGAGAACCCTGTTGATGGACGTTGATTTCCTGCATCAATTCTCCGTGTAGAGGGCTTTACCCGTGATGGATTGGACCATATCCACACTTTGTGAGATATTCTGTTCAAAGGGCATTGGTGTTTCCATACCTGGCTGTGATGCTGCCTGTTAATATATTCTCCACCACACAGCTGTAGAAATTTGTCTAAGTTTTTGAATTTTCTTCATAAATTTGCATAGTTTTTTATTTATGTACTCAAAATAAGCCACTGTATTTAATTAAAAATAAAACTGAGTGTCAGATTTTGGAACAAGCTGCCATTATTCCATCGTGCTCTCACTCCCCAGTTGTGAGAAAGGGATGCTGATCCAAAACTTTGGTTTCTCTCCCACAGTTGCTGCACACCCTGGCTGGGTTCTTCCAGCATTTCTAGTTCTGCATGTATTTCTTTCAGATCATGGTAGCTATAAAAGTCCCTTCTCGGCCGTGATATGCTGAAGTCTGTCTATGTTAACCCATTATGATAAATACAGTAGTAAAACAACAAAAAGAGTCTTGCCTTACCAGAAAAAAAAAGCTTACTGAGCTCTGACAATCAAGTGATCTGTATCATTTCTCATTGCTGAATTTTCTACATTTGTACAAAGCTCTGTAACCCTCCTTTGGGACAAGGGAAAAAATGGGCAGGCATGCAACTTTCAAAACTGAGAAGTGCACAAAAGAACAATTCCAAACAAAATCCTTTGAACTCCCATCACATGATTCAAAGTCCTTGGTGCTAACCATGATACCTCCTCAACTAACACAATTCAGAATTATCAATGATTCAAGAGAAAAACCTTTTAAGAGAAAAAAAACTTTGAAATGTGTGCTTTGGTTTCACTTGCACAACAGGAAATGATGGCTTGCAAAAACCCCGGTGCATTCTTTGTAGCGTTGTGTTTTCCAACTCAAATCTGAAGCTATCCAAGCTTCAAGAGCACTTCAAGAACAAGCATGGCGGAGCTGATGTTGAAGGACATGATGTTGGGTCATTGAAAATCAGAAGAGCTTGTTTTGATTCACAAGGAACTCTTCCAAAATTAGGTTTTATTTCTGTTGAAAAACCACTACTTCTAGCTTCATACCAAGTGGCATATAAAGTGGCCAAATCCAAGATGCCCCATACAATTGTGTAAGATCTCATCAAGCCATGTGCACTGGAAATGGCAAGAAGTGGGTTAAAGCTAAATGGCCTAATTCTGCTCCAATATCTTATTGGTCATTCTCCTGCCTTTTCCCTGTAACATTTGACCCAATGATTAATCAAGAACCTATCACCCTCCACCTAAAAAAAGTATCCAATGTCTTGGCCTGCACACCCATCTATAGCAATGAATACCACAGATTAATAGGTTCGTTGTCCTCAGATCTGAAGGCAAATCCTCTTCATATTACTACCATCAGGTAGGACGTACTGGAATCTGAATACCCACACTCATCCTTTTAGGAACAGCTCTTCCCACTGCCATTAGATTTCTAAACACTCCCTTGTCATTCATCTTATAAACTATTAATTGATTTTTATAACTTTAAAAAAGTTTGTCTTGTAATGTACTAGCTGCCACAAAACAACTAATCTTGCAACATATGTCAGTGATAATAAACCTGATTCTGAGCTTTAGATCACCCTTGTCAATTACTGTGTCCCAGCAGGACTCCCTCCACCAGCATACAGAGAGGAGGTGCAGCGGCTAACAGATTGGTGCAAAGCCAACAATCTGTCTCTGAAAGTGAACAAAAGAGATGGTTGTTGACTTCAGGAGGGCATGGAGTGACCACTCCCCGCTGAACATCGATGGCTCCTCGGTAGAGATTGTTAAGAGCACCAGCTTTTTTAAACTTTGGATAAGGCTTTTCTAACATGGAAAATTAAGTGAATAAAAACTTCTTTAGATTTGTTTTTACAAGACTGTTTAATGTCTTTTTTCACAGTTAATGGATAAATATGATATCTCTAATTCACATTTTTTCAGGTATTTACAGGTTAGGAATTTTTTTACATGATTTTTTACTAAATTACCCCTTGGCCTGCTCTTTAAATTTGGCTTAAGTTATTTTTCAGTTTAATCCTTTTCAAAAATGATTAATAGCTATCATTTATAAACAGCTAATGAATGCTCACATATTCCGCTAATGATAGGGTTCAACGCACCTGGGAAGTAGAACTTCAACATTCACTCTCAGATAATCAATGGAGTAAAATTTATTATTTAGTCAATAATTTATCTATCTGCGCATGCCATGTCTTAATTCAGTTTAAGAAAGTACACAGGGCCCATATGTCCAAAGATAAATTGGCGCATATTTTCCTAATATAAGCCCTATTTGTGACAGATGTAATGCAGAAGTGGCTACTCTAACTCATATGTTTTGGTCATGTGTAAGTTTAAATAATTTTTGGAGGGATGTGTTTGGAATATTATCTAGTTATAGATATGGATGTTCAACCTAATCCACTTACAGCAATTTTTGGGATTATTCCAGAGGAAGCAAGCAAAGTGTCTGCTTCCGCCCAACATGTGATAGCTTTTTCAACTTTATTGGCTAGGAGAGCTATTTTGTTGCACTGGAAAGAATCTTAACCCGCCTACTGTTTTCTATTGGCTCTGCACCATCATGTCAAGTTTAAGCTTGGAGAAAATTAGAAGCCGGACATTTGATACATCTTTTAATTTTGAACAAGTCTGGTGACCCTTTATTCAATATTTTCACATGATTTGATTTATTTTTATTTATTTATTTTTCTTTATTCTCTTTGGGGAAAATCCTTGTCCACGAAGGTTCGGAGATGACTGGAAGGACATGTTTTTTTCTCTTTTTTTTCTAATTTTATCCTCAATTGGACTGCCCAATCTTTCTTTTTCTTTCCCTTTTTTGTTTCAGTTTAGTGGGTTTTTTTTCGTTATCAATAAAATTTCCAATTTTTTTATGATTGCTATGAGTTGTAGTTTTTTTCTTGACCATTGTATACATAACAGCATAATATTTTACCTATTTGATTTTGACATTATATACTTTCTGTTTTTACTATTGCTGTTTATATGTCTTTTATATTATCTACTTGTTAAACTCCTCTTCTGATTTGTATATTCTTTATTTGAAAATCAATAAAAAAGGATTGAAAGTGAAGAGCACCGAATTTCTTGGTGTTCACCTGGCGGAGAATCTCATCTGGTCCCTCAACACCAGCTCCATAGCAAAGAAAGCCCAGCAGTGTCTCTACTTTCTGCAAAGGCTGAGGAAAGTCCATCTCCCACCCCCCCCCATCCTCATCACATTCTACAGGGGTTGTTTTGAGAACATCCTGAGCAGCTGCATCACTGCCTAGTATGGAAATTGCCACCATCTCGGATCGCAAGACCCTACAGCGGATAGTGAGGTCAGCTGAGAAAATCATCGGGAACTCTCTTCCTGCCATTACAGACATACACTACACACTACATTCGCAAGGCAAACAGCATTATGAAGGACCCCACGCACCCCTCATACAAACTCTTCTCCCTCCTGCCATCTAGGAAAAGGCATTGGAGCATTTGGGTTCTCATAACCAGACTATGTAACAATTTCTTCCCCCAAGCTATCAGACTCCTCAATACCCAGAGACTGGACTGACACCAACTTTCTGCCCTCTACTGTGCCTATTGTCTTGTTATTTACTGTAATGCCTGCACTGTTTTGTGCACTTTATGCAGTCCTGGGTAGGTCTGTAGTCTACTGGTTTTTTTTCGTCTGTGTTGTTTTTTAAGTAGTTCAGTCTAGTTTTTGTACAGTTTCATGTAACACCATGGTCCTGAAATAACGTCGTCTCATTTTTACTATGTACTGTACCAGCAGTTATAGTCGAAATGACAATAAAAAATGACTTGACACAGGAAGCATCCTCTCCGCATCCACCCCCCACCCCATTCTTCTAAATTCCAGTGAGTACAGGCCTAGAGCCGTCAAACACTCTTCATATGACAACCCTTTCAATCCCAGAATCATTTTTGTGTACCTTCTTTGAAACCTCTCCAGTTTTAGCACATCCTTTCTTAGAAAAGGGGCCCAAAACTCTACTCTAAATGAGGCCTCACCGGTACTTCACAAAGTCTCAAAATTACATCCTTGTTTTTATATTCTTGAACAAAAAGGGATAACTACACTCATTTAAGATCTCTTTTGTCTTGTTATTTCATGCTCGTTATTTATTGCTATTTTTATATCTGCATTTGCAGAGTTTGTTTACAGTTTACAGGTCCTGTTTACAGTTATTCTATAGATTTGCTAAACACACTTGCAGAAAAAGAATTTCAGGGTTGTATATGGTGATGTGCATGTACTCTGAGAATAAATTTACTTGAACATTTTAGTCCTCAAAATGAATGCTAACATCGGATTTGCCTTCCTCACCACTGACTCCACCTGCAAATTAACCTTTCGGGAATCCTGCATGAGGACTCGCAAGTCCCTTTGCACTTCAGATTTTTGAAATTTCTCGAAATAGTCTATGATGAGGAATAAACGGCCCAATGAAGGGTCTTGGCCCAAAACATTAACGTTTAGTTCTTCTCCAGAGGCTGCCTGACTGCTGAGTTCCTCCAGCATCTTGTGCATGTTCCTCGGGTTTATTATCACTGTCTTATATGGTTTGTAATAATAAACTCAAGAGATTCTGCAGATGCTGGAAATCCAGAGTAACACACACAATGCTGGAGGAACTCGGCAAGTCAGGCAGTATCTATGGAAACAGTCAAAGTTTCAGGCCGAGACCCTTCCTCAGGACTGGAAAGGAAATGGAGAAGGTGTGAAATGTGTTGTTTTGTGTCTGCAGTACAAGAGAGATATAAAATCACTATAAATTACTAAATAAATAAATTGTACAACAAAAGGACCATTCAAGAATCTGATGTCAGAGGATAAAAAGCTGTTTCTGAAGAGTGGAGTGTAGGTTGAATTTGACCCACAGAGAAAACAAGTTTGTGCTTATATAGCTACACATTTCTATGGACACAATTCAACTACTGAGATACATAAAACTCATTATGATGAATGGAGTATACATGAGTGAAAATTTAAAACTACAAATTTTACCAATATAGATACCAATCATCATCTTCCACTGTGTACATAACAGCATCTGCAGTTGTATTTTTGTGATTATCATCTTCCACTAGAGGGAGCAAAGCTTCACAATTCAAGATTGTGTAACGTAATTTTCTCTACACAAATGTATGGAGAATTAAATAATTGGTACTCCAGATCTGATGCACCCTCAAAAAAAAATCATAAAAGATAAAGCAAAAAATACACAAGCTTAAGTAGATAAGATAGCTTCTATAAATTGATTAAATGTCCAAATAGTGACATTAGGCCGTACATAAGGTGGCTGACAGGAAATAATACAGTAGTGGGGGAGTTAGTGGTGGAGGTGTTGATCAGTCTTAATGCTTGGGGAAAGTAACTGTTTTTGAGTCTAGTGGTCCTGGCATTGATGCTGTGTAGCCTCCTCCCTTATGGGAGTGGGACAAACAGTCCATGGGCAGGGTGGGTGGGATCCTTCATGATGTTACTTGGCCCTTTTCTGGCACCTTTCACTTATTGATGGTGGGTAGCATGTATTACAGTGGGGGGAGGGGGAGTGGAGTTTACACATGGATTGACAGGTAACCAGGAGTGATTTACATGCTGAATTCTAATCAAGGGTTATAGATAGTGTCAGGGAATTGGTTTGGGGCTAGGATCTAATCAGGGAATTTAGGGAATGGTAAAGGTATGGGGTACACATACAACATTGAATCAGGCAGCCAGGAGTCATCCATCATTTATTATCCTCTGAAACAGAACTAGAAAGTTGACACACAGATTGAAAACCTGAATGATCACTGTTATTTGTTGATCACTATATCACTAACCTTACCTGTATTTGAGATCCATTTACAAGAGTACATCTCCAACCTGAAGGCTAGAAAGTGTTAAGAGATTGGGTCTCTAGAAAGCAGCTAGCCATTTAATATGCCTCGTCAGATTCCAAAACTAATCTCTCAAGTGGTCCCCCATTATTTTATTGAGTGATACTGTGTGAAGTACTTTTCTGGCCCTTTCAGCCATGCAGTCCCCTAACCTAATCAGGAGGTAATTTCCAATGACCAATTAACTTACCATGTATGTCTTTAGACTGTGGGAAGAAACCAGAGCACCTGGGGAAAATGCAGACATTCTACAGGGAGGACAACTTAGACTTCTTATAGACGGGCACCAGAAATAAACTCTGAATTCCAGAAAGCCCTGAGCTGTAATAGCATTAACATTAACCAGTAAGCTACCATGGAGGCAAAGCACTAGTCTTGATACTCATCGTTACTGTAGCAAACAAAACATCCCATAGGAACACGGCTCTATTTATAATGGAAGGTCAGAATATAAACAGCTTTCGAAGAATGCAACCCCTTTGATAACATGAGGTTCACCTGTTGTAAATGACCTGGAAAGAGAATGTAAGTGGTCTGGTTAGTCTGTCTGCAGCTGACATGAAAATAGGGCAGCATGGTGCATAGCAGCGCAATTGCTTCACAGCGCCAGCGATCACCGGTCAGGGTTCGATTCTCACCGCTATCTGTAAGGAGTTTGTATGTTCTCAGCATGAGCGCATGGTGCTCTGGTTTCCTCCCACATTCCAAATACATAGGAGTCAGGATTAGCAAACTGCAGACATGCTATGTTGGCAGTGGAAACAAAGTGACACTTGCGAGCTGTCCTAATACATCCCCAATCAAGCAATGCAACTCACTCTAAGTTTTGATGTACGTGACAAATAAAGCTAATCTCTAATTGGTGGAGGCGAAGATAGTGAAGCCCATAAGATATAGGAGCAGAATTAAGCCATTTGGCCCATCATGTCTGCTCCACCATTTTTTCAATGGCTGATCCAATTTTCCTCTCAATCCCAATCTCCTGCTTTCTCCTCATATCCCTTCATACCCTGACCAATCAAGAATCTATCAACATCTGCCTTAAATATACATACAGACTGGGCCTCCACAGCTGCCTGTGGCAAAGAATTCCGCAGACTCACCACTCCCTGGCTAAAAGATTCCTCATCTCCGTTCTAAAAGGACACCCCTCTATTCTGAGGTTGTGTCCTCTCATCTTAGACTCTCCTACCATAGAAACCATCCTCTCCACATCCACTCTATCAAGGCCTTTCACTATTCAATAGGTTTCAATGTGCTCACACCTCACTCAAGTGAATACAGGCCCAGAGCCACACAAGCCATTCAATCCTGGAATCATTTTCACAAAACTCCTTTGAACTCTCTCCTGCTTCAGCACGTCCTTTCTAAGATAATGGGCCCCCAACTGCTCACAACACTCCAAAGCCTCACCAGCTTTATGAAGTCTGAACATTACATCCTTGCTTTTATATTCTAGTCCCCTTGAAATGAATGCTAACTTTGCATTTGCCTTCCTCACCACAGACTCAACCTGCAAATTAAACTTTATGGTATCCTGCACAAGGTGCAGACTCGAGGGGCCGAATGGTCTACTTCTGCACCTATTGTCTAAGTCCATTTGCAACCTTTCATTTCCTCTACTAAAGTGCATGACAACATACTTCCTGATGCTGTATTCCAATTGCCATTTCTTTGCCCATTCTTTTAATCTAAGACCTCTGTAGTCTCTCTACTTCCTCAAAACTACCTGCCCCTCCAGCTAACTTCATATTATCTGTAAATGTTGCAACAAAACCATCAATTCCATCATCCAAATCACTGACATAAAATGTTTAAAAAAATCGGTCTCAACCAAGACTCTTGTGGAACATCACTAGTCACCAGCAACCAGCCAGAAAAGGCTCCCTTTATTCCCACTCTACCTCCTGCCAGTCAGCCATTTTTATCCATGTAAGAATGTTTATTGTCATACCATGGGCTTGTAGATTGTTCTGAAAATCAAAGTACAGAGCATCCACTGACTCTCCTTTGCCTATCCTGTTTGTTATTTCTTCAAATAATTCCAACCGATTTGTTAGGCAAGATTTTCCCTTGAGGAAACCATGTAAAGATAGCCTATTTTATCATGTGCCTTCAAGTACACTGAGACCTCATCCTTAATAATCAACTCCAACATCTCCTCAACTACTGAGGTCAGATTAACTGGCCGATAGTTTCTCTCTATCCCTTCTTGAAGAGTGGAATGACATTTGCTATTTTCCAGTCTTTCAGAACCATTCCAGAGTCTAGTGATTCTTGAAAGATCATTACTAATCTCTTCAGCCACCTCTTTAAGAACTTTGGGGAGTACACCATCTGGTCAAGGTGACTTATCTACCTTCAGACCTTTCAGTTTCCCAAGAGCCTTCTCTCTGGATATGGTACCTACACACACTTCATGCTCCCTGACACCTGGGTCTTCCACCTGGTTGTTCAAAGGTACAGCAGGACATAGATCAGCTGGAAAATTGGGCAGAGAGGTGATAGACTGAACTTAATCCAGGCCAGTACGAGATAATACACTTTGGGAAGTCAAATTCCCACAGGACGCATCAAGTAAACGACTTAAAGGTTTTGATGGACAGAGTAATTTGTAAGGCAGGTCTATAGCTTGCCAAGTGATGACGCAGATAAATAGGGTGTCAAAGAATTTTTTTTATTGTACATATAAATATTGCCGTTTGGTATTGTCTTCATCAGCTGAGGCATTGAGTTCAAGAGTTGGGATTTCAATGTTACTGCTGTACTGAACTGCATTTTGAATGCCATTACTCCACAGGAATGACACAGTAACAATAGAGAGTGCAAAAGAGACTCACCAGGATATTGCCTGGAATTCAAGCACTGTAATTATAAGGAGAGATATGAGTGGCTGTGTTGTTCTCACTGGAATGTAGGAAACTGAGGGATGATCCTGACCAGGTTTATAAAATTGAGGGATATAGATAGTATACATTTGAGTTCCCTGCCCTTGGAAAAAGACACCTAACTAGAGAGCACTGGTTTAGAGTGAGAGAGAAGTCATTATTCCATACAGAGCATAGTAGTTTTCTGGAACAAGCTGCCAGAGAAGAAGAGTTGGTGAAACAGACAGAATTAATGTTTGAAAGTCATATACACGAGTATTCAGACAGGAAAGGTGCAGAGGGATACAGACAAATATGATTAATATAGGTAGATAGATACCATGGTCAGCATAAACTAGGAGGGTCAAAAGGATCAACTTTCTGCTGAATAACTATGATTCAATGACATTCACGGTAGATCAATAATGTGGTTGATTCTTCATGGAAAACACTGGAGTCATACTGTATCAGTCGAATCCTTGCCCGTAAAGCCATTCCCAATTAAAAAAGAAAGTGGATACAGCTCAATCATCACAGGAAAAGATCACCCCCCCCACCACCATTGAGGACATTTTCAAAGCACTGCCACAAGAAAGCAGCATTCATCATCAAGCACCCTCACCATCCAGGCCTTGCTGTCTTCTCACTGCTGCCATCAGGAAGGAGGTACAAGCCCCACACCAGCAGGCTCTCAAAGTCATTACCCCTCAACTATCAGGATATTGAACTGACGTGGATAACTTCACTCATCTCAATACTGAAATGATTCCACAACCTATGGACTCACTTTCAAGGACACTACAAACTCATGTTCTCAGTATTATTTATTCATTTATCTACTTATTTAATGTCTTTGCAGTTTGTCTTCTTTGCACATTGGTCGTTTGTCAGTCTTTGTGTGTAGTTTTTCCATTGATTCTATTGTATTTATTTGTTCTCCTGTGAATATGGAATGTAGAATATGGTGACATTTACATACATTGATAATAAATTTACTTTGAACTCCACAGTAGGGTAGCGGTTAGTGTAACACACACAAAATGCTGGAGGAACTCAGCAGGCCAGGCAGCAACTAGGAAAAGAGTAAAGTTGATGTTTTGGGTCGAAACCCTTTGGCAAGACTGGAGAAAGAAAGCCGAGGCATAAAAATAAAAGGTGCGGAGAGGTGAGAGTGAAGCACAAGAAGCACAAACTTCATAAGTTTTCTGATGACTCTGCCATAGTTGGATGCATCATCAAAGGAGATGAGGCTGAGTACAGGGCTACAGTGGGAAACTTTGTCACATGGTGCGAACAGAATCATCAGCAGCTTAATGTGAAAAAGACTAAGGAGCTGGTGGTGAACCTGAGAAAGGCTAAGGCATCAATGACCCGTTTCCATCCAAGGGGTCAGTGTGGACATGGTGGCGGATTACAAATACCTGGGGATATGAATTAACAATAAACTGGACTGGTCAAAGAACACCAAGGCTGTATACAAGAAGGGTCAGAGCCGTCTCT